>NC_081569.1:118317128-118341484 GCF_022355385.1 Mustela nigripes | reverse complement strand
TGTGAGATTAAGAGTCACTTAATCTCACAAAACAAACTGAGGGTTGCTGGGGGGAGGGGGTTTGGGCGAAGGGGGTGAGATTATGGACATTGGGGAGGGTATGTGCTTTGGTGAGTGCTGTGAAGTGTGTAAACCTGGTGATTCACAGACCTGTACCCCTGGGGATAAAAATATATGTTTATAAAAAATAAAAAATTATAAAAAAAAAAAAAAAAAGAAAAGGTTATAAAGAATTAGAAGAGTGGCGCCTGGGTGGCTCAGTGAGTTAAAGCTTCTGCCTTCAGCCTAGGTTGTAGTCCCAGGGTCCTGGGATCGAGCCCCGCATCGGGCTCTCTGCTTGGCGGGGAGACTGCTCCTCCTCTCTCTCTCTGCCTGCCTCTCGGCCTACTTGTGATCTCTGTCAAATAAATAAATAAAATCTTAAAAAAAAAAAAAAAAACTTAAAGAGATGATGTTTGACCCGGGCCTTCAGAAGGGCAGTGTCAGATAAAAAGAGACATACATTCTAGGCCAGGATAATAGTATTAATAGAGATACAAGGGGTTAAAGTACCGAAAGGTAAATAAGACTATGAACAGACTATCACTTATGTTTTAACTTAGGTTATATGTTCACTAATCCACAAGTAAACTAAAATTAGTAATTATTCCTTTAGACTCAAGTGATAACTGTCTTTAAGTATGAGGATAAAAAGAATAGGTTTGCCTGTAAAGACAACTCCCAAAATAATGAATATAGCTTACAATTATTAATTTTGACACTGATTTTATATAAAGATGTAACAAATAACAAGCCTGCCATCAGCCAATATTTCATTAGGTTTTGTAGCCCAAATGCTCCCCATGACTTTTAAGTTTGCTACTGAATTTCTGCAGAGCATGGTATTTTTGAGAACTTTGCAGTACCATCGTCTCCTGGTTCTCTGATCTCCTGAACTCTTACTACTGAGTTTCCTTTGCAATTTCATCACCTCTCCCTTAAATAAAAAGCCCCCCAAGATTCTGTCTTTTAAAACTCCAATCTTTTCACTCCATATTTTTGCCTTGGCGTATCTCAATTCCAATTTCAGTGGTTAAATCAACAAATGACTCCCAAATTCTTTTAACCACTAAATTCTTCTTCTGAATTTAAGACTTACATTTTCAATTGCCTACTGGACATCTCACATGGAAACAATGACAGTGATAACAACGAAGGTTAACATTTATGGAGAACTGACTTATGTACCAGGAACTTTTCTAAACATTTGTAAGGACTGACTCACTTAACAATCAAAGCAATTCTAAGAGATAGGCACCGACAGTATCCCTATATATTTTTTTAAAGATTTTATTTGAGAGAGAGTGAGAGAGAGAGAGCACAGAAGGAGAGGGAGAAGCAGACACTCCGATGAACAGAGAGCCCAAACCAGGCTTGATCCCAGAACCCCAGGATCATGACCTGAACCAATGGCAGATCCTTAACTGACTGAGCCACCCAGGAGCCCCAGTATCCTTATTTTGAAATAGGCATATAGAGGCTAGGTAATTTCCCCACAGCTAATATGTGGGGAAGCTTGGATAACACCATGTTCAGTGGTGGCTGAAGCAGTAACAGAATGAGTGTTATCAGAACCTACTTGGGGCCTGTCAGTCAAGGATCAGGAAGAAGAGAGAGGTTAGGTAAGTTTCCAGATATGTTACTAAACCTAAGTCTTTTTTTTTTTTTTTAAGATTTTATTTATTTATTTGACAGAGAGAAATCACAAGTAGATGGAGAGGCAGGCAGAGAGAGAGAGAGAGAGGGAAGCAGGCTCCCTGCCGAGCAGAGAGCCCGATGCGGGACTCGATCCCAGGACCCTGAGATCATGACCTGAGCCGAAAGCAGCGGCTTAACCCACTGAGCCACCCAGGCGCCCCACTAAACCTAAGTCTTAAAATGAGTAGAAATTAGACAAAGTTGGACAGTTGAACAGAACTGGAGGCCAAGAATTTTCCAGAGGAGGGGACTAAGTAAAAGATGTGAAGCAGTACTACACATGGACAAATTCTAAATAGCTCAAAAAGCAGGAGCATTGTTTATGAGGAGGTAACTGGTAAGAGATAAGAAGAGGAGCCTATTGGCCTAGGTTAAATGGCTTGAGCTGTATGCTAATGAGCTTACACATTAGCTTAAAAGCTACTAATAAACACAGAAGAAAAGAAAGATTGGGGAAATGGTTAGGGGAGAAGTATGAAGATAGAAGACTAGTTGGTTGGTTATAACAAAAGATTAGCAATCATGAAGCCCAGAAGTGCCAGCAGGGACAAGGTAAAATATAAATACAAAACAAACGAAGCAAGGTACATTCGTCGTAGAGAACTTAAATATACTGAGGGCAAATCTTGGCTGTAACTCTGGGACTGACTGGTTATAAGGTGTGAGGGAGAACAAGTCACAAACTCTTGGGCTTAGGTGACCAGGTTAATACATATTGTGTCACGTTCTAAGTAGGAAACACAAGGATAAGCAGGCTTGAAAGGAAAGCTTAACCTCATTTATCTCCATTCTAGACACGCTTAACCTGAGTTACCTGTAAGATACCTGAATGAGGGTGTCTTTAGTAAATTTTTAGTTAATTGTGTATACACACACACACACACACACAGAGTAATTCATCCAATTCATACTAAATTGTGAGCTCTTGACAGTGGCAGCCAATCTGAATCATGCTTCCCCATGACATAGTGTTTTTATTTTAATTCCATTAATTAACATATAATGTATTATTGGTTTCAGAGGTATAGGTCTGTGATTCATCAGTCTTATTTAACACCCAGTCCTCATTACATCACATGCCCCTCTCCTTAATGTCCATCACCCAGTTACTCCAACCTTCCACCCCACCTCCTCCAGCAACACTCAGTTTGTTCCCAATGACTATGAGTCTCTAATGGTTTGTCTCTCTCTTGGGTTTCATCTTATTCTCTTCCCCTATGATCCTCTGTTTTGCATCCCAAAGTTTATGGCAGGAATATCCCCGGTAGCCAAAATATGGGAAAAGCCCAGATGTCCACTGATAAAGGAATGGATAAAGAAGATATGGTATATTATATATATAATTTTTTCAACTTTATTGAGATATAATTGGCATATAACATTGCATAAATTTAAGGTGCACAACCCGTTGATTATATAAATTCTCCTTTTACTGGAGACAGACTCGGCCCAGAGATAGCATAAGAGGAATCTGCAAAGAAACCTTACTCTAGGAATTTTGTCATATACTTACCTTCCCACAGTGTGTCGCCCTTGGAAGTCTAAAACTGCTTTTCTTTGTTCTGTCATTTCTCCACCAGTCTACTGTGTCCTATGTATGCTGAAATTCTAAGTCACCGTTTTCAGTCACTTGGGTGTAGATTTCTCCAATGTGGTATGCACTATACCTGTTAATATACTTTTTGTTTTTCTTTGTATATTTGGTTTTTTATTAAAGAGCCCCAGCTGAAAACCTAGGAGGTCTAGGGGTAAAGTTTTGCCTCCTCAGCAGTAGGTATCCAAGGATGTCCTGTGGTCATATTGACTTTTAATTTAATCTGGCCTGAATTCTCTCCAATCCCAGACTCATGTTAGCAAATGACGAGTTTTTCTACAGCCTTCCTTAGAGTAGTACCAGAATAATGTTCTAACTTCTTGCAAAACACAATGGGTAAATAATTGTGCTTTAAGAGGAAACTTTTCTATAAACTACAGATAAGGCTAAATGGTGCCTCCCAGGCCCTCACCAACCCTTTTAATTAGTTCTTCTTCATCCCTCTAAGATTTGAATTCTTTAGGCTACTCATAGTTCTTTAAATAAGCTGTGTTTTGTGGGATTTTTGCCCCACATTTACAAATAACACACTTAGAACACCTTCTCCTACCTCCCCTGTCAAGTAAAGTACTCAGCTCAAATGGCCTCAACTCCATGAGGGTTTCCCTGATCTATGTGGAACAATTAATCAGTCCTTTGTTACAATGCAAAAGGAATTTATGCATATCTCTACACTAGTGGTTCTCAGCAGGGGGCGATCTTTGCCTCCCAGGCAACATTTGACACTAAAGACATTTTTGGTTGTCACACTGAGTGGATATTACTGACATACAGCAAGTAGACTCCAGGGATGCTGCTAAACATACCATAATATATAGGATTGCACTGTACACAACAATGCAATTATCTTCACAACAAAGAATTATCGGCCCAACAGACTCCTGGGTGGCTCAGTTGGTGAAGCAGCTGCTCAGGTCGTGATCCCCAGGTCCCAGGATTGAGACCTGCATTGGGCTTGCTCAGTGGGGAGACTGCTTCTCCTTCTGCCTGCTTCCCCGGCTTATTCTCTCTCTCTGACCAGTAAATAAGTAAATAAAACCTTAAAATAACAACAACAAAATTATCTGCCCAAGACGTCAGCAGTACTAAGGTTAAGAAGCTCTGCTCCAGGGGTGCCTGGGTGGCTCAGCGGGTTGAGCCTCTCTGCCTTCGGCTCAGGTGATGGTCTCGGGGTGCTGGGATGGAGCCCCACGTTGGGCTCCTTGCTTGGCTGGGAGCCTGCTTCTCCCTCTCCCTCTGTCTGCTTACTTGTAATCTCTCTATGTCAAATAAACAAATAAAATCTCTAAAAAGAAGAAGAAGAAGAAGAAGCCCTGCTCCATACCTATAACCTTGTATCATGATTTTCCTTGCATGTATGTCTTCTCCTTCAGAAGATGAAAGCTTACCATGGCAAGAACATGTCTTATTTATCTTTGTATTCCCAGCACATTTTCTGGTACACAGCATGTGCCCTATGAATGTTTTTCAAGAAATGGAAGAAAGAAGGGAGAAAAAGGAGGGAGACAAGGAAAGAGAGGAAGAGGGAGGCACAAACAGAGGGAGGGAAGAGGGAAAGAAAAAGGGAAGAGTTTTCTCTCCTTTCAGAAAAGAGTAATCCAAGTTGCCCAGCTCTGCCTCAATATATCCTAGAAGGTATATTTACAGTGTTTAAAAAGCCAGACAGACTAATGCAGCTTTAAACTTTATCATTTATTAGCTGAAAGATCTTTGAGAAAATAATTTCTTCAAATCTAAATTTCCTCATTTGTGAATAGAAATGGCTCACTCATAAAGGTGAGGTGAGAGTAAAATAGAGTTGTAAAATACAGGTGATCTTTGAACAACGTGGGGCTTAGGGGTTCCTGCACAGTCAAAAATCCATGTTTAACTTTTGACTCTCAAAACACTTAATGATTTTTTAAAAAGATTTTATTTATTTATTTGAGAGAGAGAGAACAAGCAGTGGGGAAGAGCAGAGGGAGAAGCAGACTCCCTGCTGAGCAAGGAGCAAGACAAGGGGCTTAATCTCAGGATCCTGTGATCATGACCTGAGCCAAAGGTAGACATTTAATTGAATGAGCCACCCAGGTGCCCCTCAAAACACTTAACTATTAATAACCTAACTGTTGACCAGAAACTTTACTGATAACATAGTCAGTAAACATGCATTTTGTAAGTTACATGTATTATGTACTGTATCATTATGATAAAGTAAGCTAGAGAAAAGAAAATGTTAAGAAAATCATAAGGAAAACAAATTTAAAGCACTGTAAAAAAATCTACATGTAAGTGGAGCCATGGAGTTCAAACTTGTGTTGTTCAAGGGTCAATCATATATACTAAGAAACTAGTAAAGTGCTTACATATAGAAAGAGTATTTATAAATATCACCTTTTCCCCCTTCTCTAGGAATAACCATATAGAGAAATATCAGTTAAGACTTTTCTCATTGTTTTCTATTTCAACATTTCTGCTTTGTACTTTGGTAAACCTAAATGGGTAAATATCATGATTGTAAAATAAAAACAGTCATCCTGAGTATCACAGAACATTTGTTAGATAATTTTATTTTAGAAAATTCAAAGAAAGAAATCAGATTTCTAGTCTTTGTTTTCTCTGTTTACTCACAAATTTAAAAAAATGTATCCTGACAGAAAGAAGACAAGCCAAGTCCTTAGTACCAAATAAAAAAAATAATAATCAAAACAATAAAACTCAAAGGAAAACTATAGGGAAAAAGTTGAAATAAATTTTATTTGTAGTATGAAAATAAAATCCCATTCTAAAGAATTCATTATTCTTCATTTCCTAGAAAATGAAAGACAGATTTTTTTTAAGAAGTGGACTAACCCACATGTAAATCCAAACAAAGGTCTAACCTACCTGCCCTGTTGCCACATAGTCTTTCAAAGGATGAATAGCCAGGCAGAGAATATCATCATCATGACCCAGGTAAAAGCGCTGTGTGTTCTGCTGCCGATTGTAAATGACACCCACTGCTGCTACATGGTATACGATTTCACCAATTTGAGTATAAAACAGATTACTTCGACAGTCATAACCTCTGTAACTGAAAACAGAAAACATATCGTATAGAACTGACCATAGCTTTTGATCTGGTAAATATGGGTTATACAGAGAAGCAGGTACATTTTAGATCATTCTATTTCCAGTTTTACAAGATACTGAAAAACTAAAATTCCATTAACTTTCATGAATTGCTCTGATTACGAACAGCTAAATCCAAGCTATAATACTGAATGGAAAAAGGTACAGAAAAGTATATATAGTATACTACAATTTACATAAGTGTATTACTGAATTTGTACACTATAAAACAAAAATTGGTGCTTTTTTATAAATGGAAGGGTATAGAACTGCCCTGGGAGGGTGAAAAAGGATGCCTGAGAGGGCAGAGCTGGGAAGACTTTCTTTTCCTTCTTTTTTTGAAGATCTAATTGGTTTTATTAAAAGATTCATGAATCAGGCAATCTCCCATCTAGCAAGGAGAGGGAAGCTTCCTGGGAGAAGGATATTCAAAGTGAATGCTTTTATATGCATTGTTGAACTATGAGAATATATATTCCAAAAATGTCCAAAAAACAATTTAAAAATATTATATATATCCAAAAAAAAAAGCCAAATCTTTTAAAAATGGTCAATATAATTCCATTCGTAACAAGTAAACTCTCTTTGCACTTCAAAGAAATTCAATGTACAATACGTAACTGCCGGGAAATATTGTCTACTTTAACAATGGAAATAAAATATTCTTACTAAATGAATTTTTTTAAATTCCTGAAAGCATTATCAGGGACAGGAAGGGTTAAATTTGAGAATCTGTTGTTCAAGGATGAAATGTGAAACTTATATTTCTAAGAAAATCCAGAAGCCATATTTTACTAAAATTAAAATACAAAGGCCAAATGCAGGCCCCAATAAGGGGCACAATATAATTCCAAATCATAATTAGTTAGGGGAGATGATAATCTGTTACATTTTACTTATTTTCATTTGTTTAAAGAGATCATGTCTATAAATACAAATACTAAACTTCCATAAGATAAATCCATTATTAACACTCATATAGTGTTTATTATGCACGGGACAATATTCTAAGTCCCCACAAACACTGGCTTATTTATTCCTCATCAGAACCCTATGAAATAGGTGCTGTTACCTTCATTTCACAGATGGGGAAAGAGCCAGAGGATTTGCTCAAGTCCTACAGCTATTAAATGTGAACCAAAATGCAAACACATAAATGAAAAATAGTTGTTTCATACCCATGAACAAAGTGTAATCGAATACTATTTCCTGGAGCCCGCTCTCTTCTTTTAGAAGTACCACTTTTTTGTTTCTCCTTGTACTGTTCTTTAAGCTGAGGTAGATCTTCTTTGTAAACCTTTAAATAATGTACAGAAATAAAATGTCTCTTAGAATATAAATTAATAAAGGTGTTTACAGATTCCTACTGCAACTTTCAAACACTGTGGTTACTACTGACCACTAAAGTTTTAACACTTGTCTTTTTTTTTTTTAAAGATTTTATTTATTTATTTGACAGACAGAGATCACAAGTAGGCAGAGAGGCAGATAGAGAGAGGAGGCAGAGAGAGAAGAGGATGCAGGCTTCCCCCTCCCCGAGCAGAGAGACTGATGCGGGGCTCGTCCCAGGATGCTGGGATCATGACCCGAGCCAAAGGCAAGAGGCTCCAACCCACTGAGCCACCCAGGTGCCCCAAGTTTTAACACTTGTCTTAAACAGATATGTATTTTATGAAATTTCCTTCCTTGGAAATAACAAATTTACATTTTCTATGTATCACACTGACAAATATGTATTTAGTGTTCCATGAAATTCATACACTTCAGAAGAGAATATTTTAAAGAGAATAAATGGGAGTGTACTGTGACAAAAAGCCATAGGCAAATAGAATACAGGCACATTTGATATATCAAGCCCTTATTATAAAAGAACATTTTATACAAGTGCACTTTAACTCTTAAAGGAGGAAAACTGAAAAAGACCATCATTTCCTGGAAAATTAAAAACCACAAAAGATAACAATAAGTCAATAAACAACAGGGAGAAAGATAAAGAAGAAACTAGACTTTTTCAGAAAAAAATTACGTGATAATATTAATTACCTGCCGACGGTAGGTAAGCTGGGTCTCTTGTTCAATTTCAGAATCCAGCTCTGGAACATCAGACAGATCTGAATCTGATTCATCACTATTAGAGTCAGCCAGACTTTCTGCAATTTTAAAAAATGAAACATTACTTGTTTGAAGAACATTCATTTTCAAAAAAGCACTGTAAAATTAATAATTAAGAGCTGACTGTGACAACTGACATGGTGACAAGCCATAAAACAATCAAATGAAATTATCTCTTCAAGTGACACAGATGTCAGTAAACTGCACCACAGATTACCTTCATCTCCACTCACTGCAAACTCAACAGCTACTGTAAGTCCCTTCACTGGCACCCAGTGACTGCTATATCAAACTTAAAAGCTGGGGAAAACATAAGTAACTAAAACTTACAGGTTTATAATTACATACTATTATATATATTTATGTATATAAATATGTATTTATAAGCCTTACAGGTTTATAATTAACATAAAAATATCTAGAAAATACCACAGGCAACGAATGAATTGACATTAGATAAATTTTCTTTGTCCAAAAAACCATATAGGACACCTAGATACCTATCTCCCCAAGAATACATTAAATGTTTGTTTTGAGAATGTAATGGTTTCTTCACTCATTGTTGGGTGGATTTCAATGTATGCAAAAGTACTTTGTATTCCATGCTCTGATATTTGACTCTAAACACATCTGCCTAGTATTTTAAAATTTCCACTAACAAAACACTATATTGTCACTTAAAAGGATAGATTACACTTTAATAGTAAAAGTGTTCATTTGCAGTTACTGAAGTTTTTTGACAGAGAAATTCCTTAGGCAGTGTGTACTACTCACCTTGGGGTGCTATGTGAAGAGCATCTTTTAGTTTTCTTTCAGGAATAAATTTCCACTGAAAGACAGAGTGATCTGCTCCACCAATAGAAATAACCCACTGATAGTCATGTGACCATCTGACATTAGTTACGTGAGCCGAATGGCCAATGTATTTTTTAAACTTGGCCCCTATAACAAAAATATACTTTTAAATTGATAAGTAAATGCCAACACATGAAAATACCACTTCAAAACATCAATTTCTATATCTGAACCAATACAACCTTTCTCCATTATCTTAATTATGATCAAAGGGTAAAAATACTCATTCAAAAGTTTGCTGAATGAAAAAATGAATGAGTCTACATCAAGGGATGTAAATATTTGCTCTACTGATTTATAATATAATTTGGTACGAACCACTACGATTGTGAGACATTTTCTTACTGCTCTGAGAAAAGCCTGCAGCCACAAAAGCATCAACTGTTTCCATATAATGAAATTTGAATGTTTTGTCCTGACGCCTTAGGTCTTAAGTGAAATTGACCCAGTCTACTCCATCCCCAGTAAGGCTAGCACTAGCAACCAGAGGATCCTTTTAAAACTTAAGCCATCAACAGGGGTGCCTGGGTGGCTCAGTGGGTTAAAGCCTCTGCCTTCAGCTCAGGTCATGATCCCAGGACCCTGGATCAAGCCCCACATCGGGCTCTCTGCTCAGTGGGGAGCCTCCTTCCTCCTCTCTCTCTGCCTGCCTCTCTGCCTGCTTGTGATCTCTGTCAAATAAATAAAGTCTTAAAAAACAAACAAACAACAAGCCATCAACAACAAAATACTTTCAAACCTAACACAGCAACATATAGAGGAATACACAATAGGACCAAATGGGATTTATGCCAGGAATGCTGGTTGGTTCAACAGTCAAAAATCAATGTAATACACCACATTCACCAAAATAAAATACGCCCAGCTGTCCCAAAAACTGTCCCTTATAGTAATACTTTAAATTTATATGTTTTGTGTAATGTTCTTCAACATAAGTTTGTCTAATGTTTCTTCATGATTAGATTCAGATTCTGTGTTTTTTGGCACATGTGCTCCTGTATCCTTTTGGATACATCATTTCAAGGGGCACAGTTCTATCATTAGTGATGTGAGGTTGTATCATTTGGTTAAGGTGGTATACACCAAATTTCTCTAACTATAAAGGAAATATCTAACTTTGTGGTTAATTAAAAAAAAATCTGTGTGATGACAAGAGCCAATATTGTGGTTTTAAGTTCAGAAAACATTCTCTGCATCTTGCTAGGATAAACCTGGTATTTGGCAACATATACACACCTCTATTAGAGTATACTGGATAGAATAATATTTGGCTTCATTTTGAGACTATTTAAAAATTTTTAAATTACAGAAGCCCTGTCAGGATGGCAAAGCTCCATTAGTTAAAATCTGGAGATAAGCTTTCATGCTGGCCATGAATTTAGGGATAGCCATTTTAAGCAAAGCATACAAGATTTGACCGAAACTTACCTAAATTACAGTTTGGTGCTTAACAGCAATGCTGTTATTTTAAGAACCATATTTTTAATGCAGCTGAAAAGAAATAACTTTCTAGAAGGGCAACTTGCCACAGTTCATCTAGGAAAGTCTAATAAGGTAGATTTAGTCTCATTTGTCTATATGAGAGTGCATTATTTGACCATCAAGAGGACTATAGCTATTACTTTCCTGGATGGGGTCTTTTAAGTACTCTTTGCCACCAGAGAGTCTTAAAAGGTAAAGCCAGAGATTCCAGGAAATCAGATTCCAAGTTTTAAAGATGTATTAATATTGTCATGTTTAGGTATATGAAGCGTTATATGAGCCAGTATTCAAATTAACTATATGGGGCAATAACCGCAAGAGAGGTGTAAATAATCCTGTAAATCCCTTCCAGATTATATTCTGTGACTTTTCAAAGATCAATCCCCTCTAAGAAAGAACCAAGGCAACGTAACAAAAAAGTTGTAGAATAAGTCTAAGGGGAACAAATGGTTTCTAATTAAAAGGACTATATTAATAATTACCCAATAGCCAGAACTGCTTATTTAACTGTGATAAACAGATTTTAAAAGTGAACCTAAATGTCACATCTTTCATCAAGTGACTCTGACACATCAAGACCACATGTATTGTCCTACATGTTTCCAGAATTCCCTGTGATTACCCTGTGTGAGTATATTTATGACACTGAAAAGTAACAGTCTATTTACTTATTATTTCTTGTAATAAACTATAAGCTCCTTAGGACAGGTTGGCATCTTTTTACTCTGTATCTCTAGTGCCTGGTATATAGGAAACATTCATTAAATACCTGAAGAGAAAGAAAGAAAAAGAAAAACAAAGATTACATTTCTCCTTACTATGCTACAGTTGAGTTGGAATACTAGATTGTAGAGGAGGGAAGAAGAGTAGTGAAGGAAAGGAGAGGGCATGAACATGACTCCAACCCTTTTAATTATAAAAGGAGACAAAAGTATGATGTGTAAAGAATATCAGAGTTGAAATAAAAAGACTAGAGCTTAAGTGTCAGCTTGATGGCTTAATAGCACAGGAGTTGAGCACATCACTTCACCTCTCTTGAACCCCATTTCCATTCTAATATAAATTGGGTTAAAAGCTCTCAAAGTCCCTTAACTATGAAAACTCTGGCCTATGACAGGAAATGATGAAAGAATAGTTAAGACCTAAAGAGTGTGTCATTAATTAGAATTAGTATTTCAGAGAGAAGATTTGTCACAGCAAATTAGAATGGTCATAGAAACTCTTAAAGGAGGGGATGATAATTTTTGGTGAAGGTAAAGCAATATACTGAAATACTTGCTTTGATGATCTCATTTTCTAATTTGTTTTAAAGTATATATATATATATATTTTGTTTAAAGTATATTTTAACACATAATTAATATGAGCTAAATCTCTTCAAAAGCTTGTAGCAATATGACAGAAGATTTTTTTCCCATTTGTAACTATGTTTTAATGACCTTAATCCTATTTTTTTTTAAGATTAAAAAAAATTTTTTTTTTATCACTTCTTGGTCTTTTGGCTAAGATCAAGTGTAGATTTATTTATTTATGTATTTATTTGACACAGAGAGAGAGAGAGAGATCATAAATAGGCAGAGAAGAGAGGGGGAAGCAGGCTCCCTGCTGAGCAGAGAGCCTGATGCCAGGCTTGATCCCAGGACCCTGGGATCATGACCTGAGCTGAAGACAGAGGCTTAACCCAATGAGCCACCCAGGTGCCCCGATTTTTTTATTTTTAAGTAATCTCTGTACCTAATGTGGGGCTCGAACTTGCAACCAAGATCGAGTCACATGCTCCTGGGATTCAGCTAGCCAGCCACTCTGACCTTAATACTTCTTTATAAAACATATGAGACTATCTTTCTGACCCTAATATAGTAAAATTTTAATACACAAAACTGAACTATTCATTAAAAAAAGAGATAAATGATAGATTTGACTACACTGAAATGAACAACTGGTCAAGAAAAGACAATAATTATAGTAAGCCATTACAGTAATTATTATAATAATCCATAAACTGGAGAAAGGCATTTATAAACTATAAAAATTACAAATAATTTATATCTAGAGTATATGAAAAATCTTCAACAAATAAAACAACTCTACAGAAAAAAAGGCATTTTTGACAGAAGAGGAAATGCAGAAAACCAAAAAAATAAATGGGAAAGATGATCAATCTCATTAGTTAGACATATGAGACATCACTTATACTAATTAGATGTACACAAATTAAAAAGTGTGGCAGTGCCAAGTACTGAAAAGGATGTGGATCAACAGGGCTTTTAAAAGGGTATAACTACTTTGGGAAAAAATTCAACATTTTCTCACAAATTCTGTATGACCCAGCAATTCACTTCTAAGTATACATCTTTGAGAAATTTGCATCTAATAGCAAAAATCTGGAAATGACCCAAATGTCCATCACAGGAGAATAAATTAATGAGTTATACCATATATTCACAACATATCAAGAAGAAGACACTAGAACTACATGCAACAATATGGATGAATCTTAGAAAACAAATCCTGAGTAAATCTCCAATACAAATATGTTTTTTATTTGATGTTTGTTTTTTCAGTGAATTTTCTTATCAAATCTAAAGAAAGATTTTTATTAAATATAAATTTTCATTTGTCAACAAGTGGAGAGAAAGTGTTGACAGCTAGTATGAGTGATGGAGATATTAGCTTACAACACCCTGCCTTCACCTCTCCATCCTCCACCAAAGCCTATGTGCTGCTGCCTGGGAAGAGTCCGATTATTTGACAGAAATTACTGTTGAAAGCAAAATAATTTAGATAGAAAGAGGATAATAATGGGGGGAAAGGAGAAGTAATGCTTTGGGCTAGGATTCAAAGGGGCTAAATATGGAAGAGGATCATTCTCATTCAGGTAATCTCATACATTTTGTGTCTGAATAACAATGATTCTACAATATAAACTACCTCTATTATTTAACTTCCACATTTTGTAAGTGCTGCACTTCTTAGAATGCAATGGATATTACTTAAGTAAGTATTTAACAAGAATTACTACAGTAAACACACTCTTTTCCCAAACTTCAGTTAGATCAATAATACAACTTAATGTGTGAAAGAATATACATCATATACATCATAACTAATGTAAAAGGTAATTTTTCTAGAAATACTGCTAACTTTATGCAAGTATGTAAATTCAATAAACATGGAATCTTAAAATATTTCTACTAATTCTTTAAAGATGCAGTAGTTCTATCCTATTTTCTGTTCTCCCAGTTACTTACACATAGTCTCAAGCTAACTCACAAGTGCCCAGAAATAAAAACCCTTACCATAATTAAATTTCTTATAATAATCTAACAAAAAGAAAAATAAGGAAAACAAATTATATTCTTGAAGCAGTGACTGAACAAGACTTATTTTTCTGAGACTTCAGTAAAATATTCCAATTCAGATTATTATACATTTTATAAAAATGAAATTACTATGCAACAAAAATACTGTCAATAAACTACAGAACATAAAGACTATCAATAAAATCCCACCCATTTGATTAAGAATGCTTGGAAAATTATTTTTGTTTCTGCATAGAGCCAGTATATGAAACACTGAGTAGAAGCAATGTCCAAGATTAAGATCATCATGATTAACCTTACTGAATCTCACACACCTTCTTAACTAAGCAAGTCTCATTCTGAGTCATAATAAAATCTGTTGTGCCTAATGACTCTCATGTCCTGGCTATGGGATGGGATCCATAAAGAGGGTATTTCAATTATTAGAGATTTAACTAGCCTTTATTAACACACTTAATTACTTATGGATGTAATCTCACATATACCTAGGAAGCTGACACCCTGCAAACAGGAATCAACCACATGGCATTAACTGGCAGTATCTGAAATTTACCATTTTATTATAAAGGCACAACAGAAATGTTAGCATAGACTTCTGGGAAAATTGGGCCCTTAAGTTTAACATCAATGAACTACCTACTTAAATACAACTATTCCAGGGGTGCCTGGGTGGCTCAGTGGGTTAATGCCTCTGCTTTTAGTTCAGGTCATGATTCCAGGATCCTGGGATAGAGCCCCACATTGGGCTCTCTGCTTGGTGGGGAGCCTGCTCCCTTCCCCCAGTGCCTGTCTCTCTGCCTACTTGTGATCTCTGTCAAATAAATAAATAAAATCTTAAAAAAAATAAATACAACTATTCCAGATATTCCCATAATCACCTTTCACTGAAATGTGTTTTTAACATTCATCCAAAAGTAAAAAATCATTACTACACTTGCTACAGACGTTAATGCTCTAGGAATACTCTCACTGCTCCTAATCTAAAGCTCCATACTGTAGAAGAGAATTCTTTGAAAACTGAATCTCAGGGAAAAATTGCTTTCCCTGAATAGGGGGGAAAAAAAATGCTTAAAAAAAAAAAAGAAAGAAAGAAAAGAAAAAGGCTATGATGGGGGCATGCCTGGCCTGCTCAGTTGAGCATGCAACTCTTGATCTCCGGGTCGTGAGTTCAAGCCCCACTGGTAGGAAAAGTTAACCAATAAATAAATAAATAAATAAATAAATAATAAAAATGTGTGTCAACTACCCTCAAAAAACTAAAAAAAAAAATTGAAAAGTAGTTTAAAAAAAGTAGCTATGATGAAAATTACTTTGTGCCCTGCTTTTAATTTTTAGATTCTAGAAAACTAATTTCCTGACACTAATTTTCTATTCATGTAATTATTTTAGTACCTGTGGACCTGTATATAAGTGTACTGAAATACTTTATGGAACAAGGCATGGGATAAATAAATAATACAGCATTTCATTTAATTATTCTTAAGTCTATGAACAGAATGATTAACATCATCATTAAAGAAGAGATCCAAAGACCTGTACCCCTGGGGATAAAAATATATGTTTATAAAAAGTAAAAAATTAAAAAAAAGAGATCCAAGAAAAAAAGGTGATACATAAAATGTGCAGAAAATAACCAGTAAGACCCCTTATTTTTCTTACTCTATTATACAAAATACACAAATTTCAAAACAATAATGTTAAGGATCTAAGCAAAAAACACACCTGTATATGAAAACCAACCAACAAACCAACAGGTTCCAAACTGTAACCTGAACTTGTATTTTGAAAGAAAAGATACCTTTTCTCAAACAAGGATATCGGAATAATTTTATAATTCCATAATCATCAGCTGTAACTAAAACTTGGCCAATATAATTTCCATCTACTGAATTTATGTCATTGATATCTGAATACTTGGGCCAAATTCCATTTACTTCAAGGCCTGAAACACATGTCCATGAAGCCCAATGAACACCTTTTATTTCTTCTTTGTTTGTTACTTCTTTTCCTCCTAAAAAGAAATCAGAGTCTTAATTAAGAAGTTATTTAATTTTTTCTCAAATAAACTGATAAATTATAAATATCTGATAAATTATACTGATAACATAATAAACTCCAAAATTTAAATATCTTTCTACTATAGTTAAAGGAGATTATTAGGAATAGGTAGGTGAATATGGTAAGGAAAGAAGAAAGTTAAATGCAAGGAATTAAAAAAAAAGCTACTACCAAAATTATACGGAGACACACATTGACTGGATTGTGATATAGCACAGCAGGTTTACTCATCTGGAGAATAAACACCCCTATCAAATTCATGCTAGATTAGTCACAATAAGGTAAGTTAGAACAAGTAAAATCTATATATAAAGTGGCAAATCAGCTATTAAATAAGAAACCTAAGAAGATCTAGAGTTGAGAAAAAAAGAAAACTGAAAAGGAGAAAGAAGGAAGAATGAGCAAGGAGTAATACATTTAAGAACAGGAATTTAGGATTCAGTCACTTTTCATTACAGATTATTAATGAAAAACTGTTGGGGAGATATATTAATTTAATTATGTACCTAGTGTTATTAAATAAGTTGTTGTAAAACAGTGACTAATTCATAAGGATCATACTAAATGAAGTACTGAGAGACAATATTTTGATGGTTGCTTTTATTCTTTAAAAAAAATATTTGATGGAAACTGCTTTCCAAATTTAGTTTGTTAGCTATATTATGGATATTTGCAAAATTTATTTGAGGTAACCACAAAAAATCCCAATTTGTATCAGACATTTTTAGCAATTATATTTAATTAGTTCCACCCATAAAAATGGCATTTTGACTTTCTAATATACACTAGGGCTTTACCGAATACTACTCACATAGCATGGAATTCGACATAAAGTAGACCTGTCTTAGATCCTCCAAGCAAAGTTTTAATTACCAAGGACTAAAATATAAAGAATTTCAATATAATAGGGCAGCCTTATAGAAAAGATCACAATGCCTGAAATACTAGTTCAGACCTTCTTTAATTTCCTATAATCAAATGTATTTTATACTCTGCTTCTACTCAAATTCTAAAATTAATAGGCAATAAAAAAATCTACAAATTATATACAATTTATTAGAAACTTTTACCTGGCATTCTATAAAAAAGTCTTTTCCCATTTCCATCATTTGTCTGTAAATATCTACTGTCTGAGGACCAGTCCAGATGAGTGATGAAACTAAGTGATCCAACACATTCCCCCAATTTTTTATAACGTTGCGCAACACCATAGATATCAACTGAGCTGTCATTACACCCAACAGCAAGGTAAGTTCCATCTGGTGAGTATTTTAACTCATGAATTGCCTCCTTCCTATCTTTAATATGTACAACTTCGGTCATATCTCTGTAAGGAAAAAATAATGATAACACATAAAATCAAGTCATTACAGAATTAGTTCAGTTTCAAATGTGCCTAAAATGGCTGGGAGGCTACAAGTATTTACAAATCACAAAGTAAATATACATGAGACAAATATTAATTCAGGAAAAATTACTTTTTCAAACAGAAATATATGAGGACAACATATGCTGAAAGTAAGGGAAAATGCTGAATTTTGGTTAATTACTTTAATGTAGTTTAAAGATTAATTCTAAATTTCCAGAGTCATACAATAAAGGAGATATAGTCAATAGATTTTTATGATAAAGCTCCTTTAACTGAGTTTATGAAATATGCTTAATTATAAACACTAAGATCTTCAAATAAATTTTTGTAATGGGACAAATGTACAAAATTATATTCAAGAGATAAAGAGAAAAGGAATTGGGGCGCCTGGGTGGCCCAGTGGGTTAAAGCCTTCGGCTCAGGTCATGATCCTAGGGTCCTGGGATCAAGCCCCACATCAGGCTCTCTGCTTGGCAGGGAGCCTGCTTCCTCCTCTCTCTCTGCCTGCCGCTCTGCCTACTTGTGATCTCTGTCAAATAAATAAATAAAAATCTTAAAAAAAAAAAAAAAAAAAAGGAATTTATTTGTATTATTTAAGTAACATGTTTGAATGTTTATCTTTATACAGCCACACTATTTTTATTTCAACCTTTGACCTTTTTTAATACAAATTCTTCCCAGAGATCATGTCAACCAGTAAAGTTAAACACCTTTTTCACTGATGTCTTATAACTGCATTTCCAAAATAATGCGGGTATTTGTAAAAGTCATACAAATGGATAAAAACTTAATTTAATACCACTGAATTACCAAAGTTGTCGGGAGTTGGTGGGGAGGAGGAGAAAAGGGAGGCAGGGAGGGAGAAGGGGCAGGAGGAGGTAAGAATTCCCATTTCCACTTAGTGCCAAGATTTTTTTCCACTTAAATTTTGCATTACCACCTGAAATGTTCGATGTAGGTAATTTTTTAGAAGTTTAAATGGATATATCTCAATTTTTAAGGTTCCTAAGTGGACAATTTAAAGCAATCAAACTCAATTTTTTTTTCCAGTAACACCTACTAACAACTGTGTTCTAGTTACATGGGATACAAAGAGGAGCTCATCTTCTGTGAGATGGATAGAAAGTAGTATTGTACTTTAAAATTGATAACATGTTATGAGTGCTCAAAAGGTATGCGGGAAATTCTATAAGAAATACTGAAAAAGGATTTAGACAGACTAAAAGCAAGAGGGGACCAAGGAAGAATGACATCTATATTTTGAACATAAAACCTGATGGTTTGGCTAAGAATAAAACTTTTTGAAAGGTTTTCCAGGAAGAAGACACAGCATGGAGATGTGCATGTATAAGGCACATTTGGAGAATGGTAGATATCACAATGTGGATATAAGACTAAGTGGGAAAAGTAGTGACTTGACGGGGTAGAAGAGAGAAACTATAGACCATGTGTGACAGATGTGACATGTTGCCAAGGAATTTGGGTTTTACCCTGGTGTTAACGTAAGAGATGAAAATCAGCCTCTTAACTATATAGAAGGGGATAAAAACAAGACAAATAAAGAAAAACCTTTTTCAAAAAAAAGTTTTCCTGATCAATACCACTGTTGCCTCAAGCCCTGCAACTCACAATGTTCTCCATCTAAGCAAAGACTTGTGTAGCTATTTCTACCTTTCCCAGTGATCCCCTCCCTTCACATTTTAATAAAGTCCACACATCTGATTTCCCTTTCTCCATATATATCCATCCACCTATCCATCCATATCTACAAAGAACAAGATTTTTAAGAAAACACCTAAGGCACTATTTGATAGCTTTTACTTTTTATGCCTTCTTTACTGAAGATTTTATCATTCTAATCTTGTTCACAAACATTAACCTAAATGTTCCCTAAAAATTCTTCAGAACTATTTTTTTATATATAGCCTTTTTGCTAGACACTTAATTGCTCCCAAGTAATGAGAGAAATAAGTGTGGTTTAAGTCCTTGTTCACCAACACACATACACAGGTATGCACACACAGGTGAACATATACCACAATTCTGATGGGCTCTTTTGTAGTATGTATTATGCTACTATGTCAACATTACAAGTTGTGACTACCTTCTCTCATGAGGAAGTTTGAAAAGCTTATAGGAAAGAAGACTATTTGATGAAAGTGTATTAATTTTTTAAAATTCTCAAGTCTTCTGGAAAACTGCTATGTGAATTCTATGGTTTCTTTAGGAAAGAGAGGGAGGCAGGCCATAGCCTGGGAATATTCATATATTAACAATTTGTGACACATCACAGAAGTGAAAACACAGTGTTGATTACAGCACAGAACAGGAAGACAGTTCCTAGCTGGGAGAGTTAGGGGAGACAGACCAAAAGAAGTAGAATTTAAACTTCATTCTAAGGACTTAATGAGATTTAGCTTAGGAGAGGCCAGGAACTGGGAGGCGAAGGGACCACCTTCCAGCAGAAATGTACGTGAAAGAGCTGGCAGCAACACAAAGTCCTGAAGCTCTACCTGTTGTCAATGAAGTGTAGCTGTACTGACAACAAGCAAAGAGGCTAGAGTGTGAGATGAGTCTGATGAGAGCAGCTGAGGGAAAATCAAAAAGGCCTCACAAATCTTAAGATTTTTGGCCTTAATCTGTGAGTTTATGTTGGGGTAGGATGAATCAATTAAGTCACTTGTATGGTTTGACAGTAATAGACTGAAGTAGCGTAACAGTAGGATTAAGACTAATTAGAAGGCTCCGGATGCCTGGATGGCTCAGTGGGTTAAAGCCTCTGCCTTCTGCTCAGGTCATGGTCCCAGGGTCCTGGGATGGAGCCCCGCATAGGGCTCTCTGCTCAGTGGGGAGCCTGCTTCCCCTTCTCTCTCTGCCTGTCTCTCTGCCTACTTGTGATCTCTCTCTGTCAAATAAATAAAATCTAAAAAAAAAAAAAAAAAAAGACTAATTAGAAGGCTATTACAGATGGTGGGTATTCAGACTTCAGAAAAAAGTGAAATGATTTAAAACATAGAGTATATTGGGCGTCTGGGTGGCTCAGTGGGTTAGGCCGCTGCCTTCGGCTCAGGTCATGATCTCAAGATCCTGAGATCGAGTCCCGCATCGGGCTCTCTGCTCAGCAGGAAGCCTGCTTCCCTCTCTCTCTCTCTGCCTGCCTCTCTGCCTACTGTGATCTCGCTCTGTCAAATAAATAAATAAAATCTTTAAAGAAAAAAAAAAAAACCTTTAAAAAAATAGAGTATATTATAATCTATACTATTATACTATACAATATATAGTCTATGTTAAAGATATTATAATTCTAATATTACAAACATTAATTAAAGTGTTTTGAAAATCAGGCAAGTAAAATCAATAGAATGTAATGGATTGGACATGGTGGGTTAGAGAGAGAGGAAACAACCATAATTCCTAAGTTTCTGGTTGGTACAAGAACCTGGACAATTGTGCCACCCAAAAGAATGTGGCCCACAGACAGAAGATCAGCCCAGGAGGGAGGATCATAAGTTCAGTTTTGGAAATGCTGAATTGCAGATGCCTTTGAGACATCCAAGTGATGTTAAACAACCGGATATATACAACTGGAGTTCAGTGGAGAGATCAGGGCCAGAACTATGTATCTGGGACCATCAGTGGTAACTGAAGTTAGAAGCAGGATGAGATTACCTAGGGAGAAAACGGAACAAACACTCAGGTCTGAGTTTTTTGGTTTTTTTTTTTTTTAAAGCTCAGGTCTGAGCTTTAAGGTCCTCCGATACTTACTGGTAGGCAGAAGATAAATTATCCTATAAAGAAAATGGAACCTGGAGAAGTAGGCCGAAAAGCGAAAGAGAACAAATATCCAAAGCCTGGGAAGAGAATGCTCTGAGAAGGAGCAAGTGGTTAAATAGTACTGAGAATCAAGCTAGATGAAAAGTGAAAAATGCTGC
Organism: Mustela nigripes; assembly: GCF_022355385.1. Taxonomy (NCBI): domain Eukaryota; kingdom Metazoa; phylum Chordata; class Mammalia; order Carnivora; family Mustelidae; genus Mustela; species Mustela nigripes. The sequence continues at coordinate 118,319,932 of NC_081569.1, read as the reverse complement.
CTGGCTTTAGTGACATGGTACAATTAGCAAGAATTTTTCAATATAAAGATGAAGGCAAAAGCTATACTGCATTATGGGTATTAAGTCAATAACTGGAAGAAAACAGTAAATTACATAGTTTTTTGGGAATTTCACTGTGGAAGAGTAGAAATGTGATATAATTAGAGGGGATTTAGGTTTGAGGTAAGCATTTAAGACAGGATATATTTGAGCATGTTTTTTAATTTATTTATTTATTGGGCAACTGAAAATGTCCTACCATTCCTTAAGCTAGAGAAGAAGAATTTCATAAATACATATGCTTGTGAACACACATGGATTTACATCAAAATTTGCTTTGGTTTTTAAGAGAGAGGGCATGATAGTTGGGGTGGGGAGAGTCAAGGGAGAGAGAGACTCTTGAGCAGGCTCTATGCCCAATAGGGCATCTGATCTCACAACGCTGAGATCATGACCTGAGTGGAAATCAAGAGTCGGGTGCATAACCAACTGAGCCACTCAGGCATCCCCACAGCAAAGTTTTTAATAGCTATATAGAATTCAATAGAATGTACTGTACCTATAATTCAACATGAGATTCTCATCTGCTTTAACAGATTTGTTTAACTCTTCTAATTATGTAAACAAACGAGAAAATATGGAGGCTTTTTTTTTTTCAAAGAATAAAGCTGCAAATAACAAAAAACCTTTCACCCATTTATAACGGCCTCAAGGTCACCACCAACCCCTTCCACCAATGGCAGTGGATCATTACTAAAAGTCAATACTTCCAAGGAATGGAGGTCAACACCCAAATTCATAGCTCAAAATTTTAGCCATTAATCCACTAAGCATTCTTAAGCCCCAAAGCCAAGGTTTTTGAGTTAACAATTTTTCGAGTCATTTTTTATATATTTAGTATTTAATAAAACTAATATCTGAAATATATAGATGTGTGTGTATATATGTTAAGATGAAAGCAGAGTGAAAATGAGATAGGTAAAAACAATGAGTATTGCAAATTATCACTTAACAGAAATTTACTGTTTCTACCCCAATACCATACCTTACTCTAAGTACAGTGAATGAGCCATCCTTCATTCCAAGGGCAAGATGGATTCCATCTACATTTACAGCTGCACAACGAATTGGTTCTTCCATATTACACCTTGCTATTAGTGCATGATCTACTAGGCTCCATATCCTGTAATATTTAATTAAAATAAAAGAATAATTAACTAATGTATGCTTAAAAATGATGAACTCTATGAGAAGATTTTTGTTAAAATAATCATCTAAGAAAGTAATATAAACATATTTTAACTCTATACTTTCTGGCCAGAAATTCTAATCTATGAGAAAAGGAATACTACTCATACTTTGAAAGATAAGAGTTTATAAAATCTATTTTTTTAAGATTTATTTATTCGAGACAGAGAAAAAGAGTGTGAGTGGGGAGAGGAAGAGAGGGATAGAATTCCAAGCAGACGCCCAGCTGAGTGGGAAGCCCAAGATGGGGCTTGATCCCACGACCCATGAGATCGTGACCTGAGCCAAAACTAAGAGTCGGACACCTAACTGATGAGCCACCCAGTTGCCCCTAGAATCTTTTATTTTTACAACGGTGTAATGACATCAGTTTTTTCCAATCATTTATTTTAGGTGGATGATTTCTACCCTGATCAAAGGGGATATACATACACACACACTACATATAGTGTGTGTGTGTGTGTGTGTATCTATATAGTGGTATATGGTATATACTATATATTTATATAGAGTCTTTTAATTTAAAAGTAACACTTAAGACTATGCAAATTCAGTTTGTTCCACACTCTGTTAGAAATCTGTAACAGAAAGTAGAAAATGCCAATTGAAAATTAAGAATTATACTTTTAAAGGACAAAGAAAAAAAAATTTTCATAAAAAAATTTATGAAAGTTAATATTTTGAAGTCATAATAAAAAATATCATATCAAAACTTGTAGAATTCAGGGGCACCTGGGTGGCTCAGTGGGTTAAAGCCTCTGCCTTCGGCTCAGGTCATGATCCCAGGGTCCTGGGATCGAACCCCGCATCAGGCTCTCTGCTCAGCAGGGAGCCTGCTTCCTCCTCTGTGCCTGCTTCTCTGCCTACTTGTGATCTCTGTCAAATAAATAAAATCTTAAAAAAAAAAACCAACTTGTGGAATTCAGCTGAAATAGTACTTAGGAGGAAATTTAAATATAGATAATATAAAAACAAATGCTTCATCTTAATGAACAGATGAACTCCAAGAGGTTAAGAAAAGATTGTCAAAACTAGATTTTCAGGGACGCCTGGGTGGCTCAGTTGGTTAAGCAGCTGCCTTCGGCTCAGGTCATGATCCCAGCATCCTGGGATCGAGTCCCACATTGGGCCCCTTGCTCGGCAGGGAGCCTGCCTCTCCCTCTGCCTCTGCCTGCCATTCTGTCTGCCTGTGCTCGCTTTTCTCCCTCTCTCTCTGATAAATAAAATCTAAAAAACAAAAACAAAACCTAGATCTTCAAATGTTTTTATAGCAGTCTCTTTTTAAAAAAAAATTTTATGAACATATGATGTATTATTTGCCCCAGGGGTATAGGTCTATGAATTATCAGGCTTACACATTTCACAGCACTCACCATAGCACATACCCTCCCCAATGTCCATCACCCAGCCACCCTATCCCTACTCCCCACCCTCCAGTAACCCTCAGTTTGTTTTGTGAGATTAAGAGTCTCTTATGGTGGGCGCCTGGGTGGCTCAGTAGGTTAAGCCGCTGCCTTCGGCTCAGGTCATGATCTCAGGGTCCTGGGATCGAGTCC
>NC_081569.1:118251406-118317028 GCF_022355385.1 Mustela nigripes | reverse complement strand
GCAGGGAGTCTGCTTCCTCCTCTCTCTCTGCCTGCCTCTCTGCCTACTTGTAATCTCTCTCTGTCAAATAATAAATAAAATCTTTAAAAAAAAAAAAAAAGAGTCTCTTATGGTTTGTCTCCCTCCCAATCCCATCTTGTTACATTTTTTCCTTCGCTACCCCCCACAACCCTCTGCCCTGCCTCTCAAATTCCTCCTATCAGAGAGACCATATAATTGTCTTTCTCTGACTGACTTCTTTTGCTCAGCATAATACCCTCTAATTCCATTCATGTGGTTGCATATGGCAAGATTTCATTTTGATGGCTGCATAGTATTCCTCTCTCTCTCTCTCTCTCTCTCTCTCTCTCTGTGTGTGTGTATACACACATCTTAATCCATTCATCTGTTGATGGACACCTAGGTTCTTTTCATAGTTTGGCTATTGTGGACATTGCTACAGCAGTATCTTTTTTAAAAAATTCTATTTGTTGATTTTTCCTGGGAAAAATGATTTTTTATATTGTGTTTATAGGCAGGAAATTTGTCAAATTATCTTTTAAAAAATTTCTTTTGATTTTCTACATATACAATTATATCAGCAAATGAAATGGTTCTTCCTTTCCAAGTATTTATATATAAATGTATTATAAATATATAGTTAGTCTTACTGTACTGACAAAGACTTCCATAGTTAAATAAAATGGTGACAAATACAATGGGGAAAGTGGATATCACTTTTCCTGATTCCAAAGGAAAACTTTCTATATTTCAACAATAAATATATTTACCAAAGACTTTAATGCTCTACCGCAGGGGTCAGCAAACCATAGCCTGTGGCCAAACTGGAACCACTGCTTATTTTTGTACAGTTTGGAAAGCTAAGAATGGTTTTTACATTTTTAAATGGCTGAAAAAAAATAACATTTTGAGACGTGAGAGACTTATAGGAAATTAAAATTTCAGTGTCCTTAAATCAGGTTTCATGGAAACACAGCCACATTTTTTTTGTTTACACATTATCTATGGCTGCTTTCATACCACATAGGCAAAGTACAGTTGTTGAAAAGCTATGGCAAACAGTATGCAACAATCATATCACTTTGCACTGCTTCTTTCACGCACTACAAATTGCAGGGGCACAATTGATAGAATTTCAAGTTCTAGGTGTGTTAACCACATACACATATTGTGTCAAAACGAAAAGAAAAAGCGAAAAGTAAACTTCAAATTTTGCATTTTTAAGGCGTAGTGGAGTATAAATGATAGAGTAAAGAATTATACTTTTAAATAACCCAAAGAACAAAGAAAAAAATTTATGAAAGTTAATATTTTGAAGTCATAATAAAAAATATCATATCAAAACTTGTAGAATTCAGGGGCACCTGGGTGGCTCAGTGGGTTAAAGCCTCTGCCTTCGGCTCAGGTCATGATCCCAGGGTCACGGCAGAGTAAAGCACTCTATTTCTTATGCAAGGACAATATAGTTGCCCTACAAAATACAGATATAGATGAACATTACTAGACTAAGCATTCCTTGCAATATCTCTTACAGGAAAGCAATTATCAGAAAAGTTAGAATTTAAGAATTAAAATTAGATGTCAACAAAAGTTAAGTTTCTAAGTGGCATGTTAGCTAAACAAGGAAAGCTACTTATTGGTAATGGCTTAACAATATCATTTTAAATTGCAGTGGCTAAAAAATGTGTCCAGAGAAAATAAATTTAAGATTATTAGCCTTTAAAGTGAGAACAGTTTCTCAAAAAGTTGAGGGTTTGGGGAAAACCACCAACAGTTAATTAAACAAGATAAATAATGTTGAGTGGTTTCCTTGGATTGTGAAGAGTCAACAGACATTACTAGTATTACTCAATTGTTTATTCAAGGAGTCCATGCCAAGTTTGAAGTGATGAAGAATTAGCTTCTATGACTAGTTGGTGTGAAGTAACTATAGCCTAGAATGTTTCCAAAGACATAAGTGAGAAAGAACTAAACTAATTCAATGTAGGGTGGAATTAGATAGTGTTGAAAAACATGGATAGAAAAAAATGGCCTAGGCAACTTTACAAATACTGTAAAAATGTAAGGTTTTTAAAAAGCCTATGATTATTCACTGTATTATACTTCAACAAGTATTTTGAAGAAAAACAAAACAAAACACAAAACTGAATGTTTACGAACCAATAATGTTAATGATGAACTTCATCTGATTTGGGGGATATAACCATTGTTAGTTCTGAAATTTTGTCAGGAACAGAAGTTCAAAAACCTGACTTGCTGTACCACACAGCAGTTAATGGCTTAAAAGTAGTAAAATCTTATTATGCCTTGCTGATCTCAAAGTCAAGAATGAAATTCTTCTGAACCATAACTGCCCTTAACAATTAGTAGCTTTGGAACTTAGCTTTCATGCATGTTTGATATTGTGTCTTAATGAATTCAATCTAAAACTATTAGGCAAGAGCAGCACTTACATGTAAAACTTACACTGTGGTAGTTATCTGGACAAGAACTAATGCTGGTTTTTTGTTTTGTTTTGTTTTGTTTTAATTTATCCATTTGACACACAGAGAAAGAGCGCACAAGCAGGGGGAGCAGCATGCAGAGGGAGAGGGAGAAGCAGCCTGAGGCAGGACTTGATCCCAGAATCCTGGGATCATGACCCAGGCCCAAGGCAGACCCAGGTGCCCCAGGACTAATGCTGTTTAAATAACAACATCAAGCAGTTTTACACTACTCTTCCTGTGCTACTGAAACTTGAAATGAGATTTCTATTCCCACACAAATTTGCAGGGTATTATTTTTTTCAGAGCCCAATGTTCTAGTAGAGTGTGCTGACCTACTCTCGTGGATGGGCCCTGGATCTTGACATCTGCCCCCTTGCCCTAAAAGAAAGCCACAAACAACGCCCAATTTTACTCAAAGGTAGAAAAATGCCCCCAGGGCAAAGTGGCATTGGCCCATTGGTGCTCCTAAATTCCCATTTTCTTTCACAATTTAGCTAGTAGATCATTAATATTTTGACAGTTCTTTGAAGATTTTATATTTTAACCAGCATTTTTAGTTGTTTTTAATGTGAGTTCCTTCCAAATTACTCGCTCACCAAGAGCAGAAACAGAAGTCTGATGAATTACTTTTTAAGTGTGTAAACCTGGTGATTCACAGACCTGTACCCCTGGGGATAAAAATATATGTTTATAAAAAAAAAAAAATTAAAAAAAAAAAAAAAAAAAAAAAAAAAGATCAGTTGCCTTTTTTTCAACAGCTATGCAGCAACTGGTAATAGCATTCTCCTAAAACGAAATCTAAGATAGTTCCTAGCAGAGCACATGGGTTAAGTGTGGCCCCACACTAAATTTCCAGGTGGACACAGAACTATGGCATCTCTCATCCCCATAAAACTGAGTAGCACAATGACAGAACAGAACACTGTTCTGTTGACAGAACAATGACAATCAGTCATGACTGATTAACATATCATGTTAATGATATGCTTGACTGACATATCATTATGTCAATGACATAATGATGACTGATTAACATATCATTTATGTTATGTTATGTTATGTTATCCCACCTCATTTCTTGAAGTAAATTAAAAAAATAATAATAAATCCATTAGGATACAGAAGCATATATTAAAAACTTTTTTTTAACTTTGCAGAAGATTTTTGATAGAAAGCTCAGAAGTCATAAAAGAAAATATTAAGTTCATAAAAAAAATAACAGCAAAAAAGTTTTGTGTGGCAAAAAGCAATGAAAGAAAGAAAGAAAAAGAAAGAAATTGGTGAAAATTATTTGCAACTTACATCAGAAAGAGTTAATATCCATAACATAAAAAACCTGCTAAAAACAAAGGAGGAAATAATCTATAACCCTACAAAAAATGGCAAGAAATGTGAATAGATCATACAAAGCATCCCAGGGAGCCAACTATGTTTTAAACTAGTAAATGGCAAAGAAACACTTTCTTGTTTTCCTGTACAAACTTCACCCAGGATAAGCAAATGGCTGATGAAGAGAAATTCTTTTTATAGGAATATGACAGCTAACAAATGAATATGAGTGAAGTTAAAATACCACTATATGAAACTCTTAATAAAAGATCTAGGTCACGGGCTCTTGACAGGAGCAATACTGTCCCAAAGGGGGCTAAAAATTAGTTCTCAGGAATGAAAATTAGTTCTCAGGAATGAAAATTTTAAATATTATAATGCTTTGTAACTCTCTCGGGCCATAGTACAAAAACAAATATGTACTTTTTTTGTGGTGAGCTATATCATTTACTTGAAATTTCATGTGAAGGGGATGTGATTTGGGAAAAAATTATCTAAAAATTCTCATTAGAAAAGCAATAATTATAAAAAAGGTTAAGAAACACTCATCTAGATAATAACCATCAATAGCTGCTAATATGATTTTAAAAAGAGATTACATGTTAGATATCATCAAACAGAGATACACATTACCATCAGGAAATATTCTTGCTGAAAATTCATAACTGCATCTCATCAAATCTCTAGATCTACTTATCAGTTTATACAATACAGGGAAAAGAGAATGTATTAAAATACATGGAGGTGCAACTAGCCAAATCCAGAATATGGGGAACTCTGGAGGACGAATACTTAGCTTCTTCAACAATAAAATTATAAGAAAAAAAAGGGGGTAAGGAGGAAGGAAGCTACAGAATACAAGATTTAAAGGACACATCAACAAATGCTGTATATGCACATTCTTTGGAGCGTAACTCAAAGAAGCCAAAGGAATGCTGTGTGAAAACAGTACTGTGGTGACATTTAAAGTTACCTTTTACACAAAACATTTACAGATAAAATGGTGGAAAAAAAAATGACAAAGTGTATAAAATATCCAAACACATATAACTGACCAGCAGTTCTTAAAATTTAGTGTATATCACCTTCACTTAGAAGACTTATCAAACCACAAATTCATGAATTTCTGATACTTGGTCCTGGATAACGCATGAGAATTTGCATTTCTTACAAGGAATATTGATGCTGCTGGTACAGGAACCACACTGAGAACCACTATCATAGACAATGTGCTAATTTCTATAAAATGTAGACAAATATTAGATCATATTTTAAAGTAATTAGAGAAAGAACAAGGAACTAACAGAAAACAGCAAAAGAGCTTCACCAGACAGATCAGTGAAAACGAAATATTAATGTCCTCTAACCATATGTAAACATACTCAACACATCTCAACAGGAGAGAAAAGCACATTTTCACAATATAACAGGAAATCACTTTTTAATAGATTTTATTTATTTGACAGAGAGGGACTGGTATGTGAATGAGTTTGTAGTAATCATTTTGCTCTGTATATGTACATCAGAACATTATGGTAAAGACCACATTATGTTGTACACTTTAAACATATATAGTTGTTACTAAAAAATAAAAGTAAAAAGTAAAAATTTGGTAAGTACCAAGGAAAAAGTGAAATTAATTTGAATATGTCCAAAATATTATCAATTAATACATCAATATAAAATTATATCAATAGAAATAAATAAATAAAAATTATCAAGGAGATAGTTTACATTTTTGTTTCCCATGCCAATTCTTCACTTACCACACACCTCATTTCAGATTAGCCACGTTTCAGATGCTCATGTGGCCAGTGGCTATTGTGCTGGACAAAGCAGGAATATACTATTGGGAGCTATACCATTTACTTAATGTATTTCATGCCCACTACATATTTTTATATCACTTTTAAATGGATCTATTTTTAAATTTTTTTAAAGATTTTATTTATATATTTGACAGAGACACAGCAAGAGAGGGAGCACAAGCAGGTGGAGTGGGAGAAGCAGGCTTCCCATCAAGCAGGGAGCCCAATGCAGGGCTTGATCATGACCTGAGCCAAAGGCAGACACTTAACGACTGAGCCACCCAGGTGCCCCAGGAAATCACTTACCTTTTGGGGTAATAATCAGGGCTGCCAAGGGTATGGGAAAATAGGCACTGTTATGCATTGCTGACAGGTGTATAAATTGTTACTACCTTTCTATAAAGCATTATCTAACAAAATTTAAAATGCATATATCATTTGAATACTCAGAAGTTACCAAAGAGATATGCACATTTACACATTTATATAATAGCACAGATAAAAGAATATTCATTGTAAACATTGTATTTAATAGTATAAAACTGGAAAAACCTAAAGTCTCATCAATAATGGACTAGGAAGATAGTAAAATAGGAGAATTCTGAGGTCACTTCCTGCCATGTATACCTGGAAGCAAGAGTTACATACAATGCACGTCACTCTGAAAACAACCTTAAGATGAGCAGAACAGATGAACTACAGCCAACAACACAAAGAAGCAGCCAAAATGAGAAGGGTTGGAGGACAAGAGATGTGGTCAGATACCACAGCCCCAGCATAAGGACCCACAAGCAGGAGGACATACAGAGGTCCACCCTGAGGAAAAAGGGGATCAAACCCCACATTAGGTACTCTAGGCCCTAGGTACCTACACTGGAAAGATGAGCTCCTATAATGTCTGGCTTTGAAAATAAGCAGGGCGTGACTCCAACAGCTTTGAAAATCAGCAAGACTTAACTCGGAAGAGCCAGAGAGTTACTGGGACTCTTAAGACAGCTCTTAAAGGGACCAGCACACTTTATCGCCTGATCAGAGACCCAGTGAAGCAGCAGTAGTTTGAAAAGTCTCTCCAAAAGAGATTAACTTTAGGGTGCATGTTAGAGGGGCAGTAATCTGTAGGAGTCTTCTCTGGTAATGGAAGTACTAGCAGGTACCATTCTCTTGCCCTCCTTAAGCCTAGCTGACATCCTGTATTTATCTTGCAAGTACTACTTGCCCTGAAGTGGGCTTGCCCTAATGACCTACTTCACCCAACCTACCTGCCCTGGCAAATGCCTCTCCAAATTGACTCCCACTCCACCACACCTGGTGAATAGCCTCAGTCAGCGCTGATGTCTCCCCAAAGTGACAACCACCCTGCCACACCTGGCAGCCTAGGACAAGTGCCCCTCCAAAATGAATCTTGCACCAGGAAAGGGGGCCAGCCCCACCTACCAGCATTCCCACATCAGTTGTGGCCCAATCACAAGAGGTTGCACACAGCTCACACACAGGATATGCCAGGGGCACCTGGTTCTAGTAACCAGGGTAGATTACACTACTGGGCTCTGCAGGACACCGTACTTAAGGCCACTGTGTAGACCAGGAAATATAGATGAACTACCTAATATATAAACACAGGGAGTCAGATAAAGTAAGACAAAGGAATAGGAATATGTGCCAAATAAAAGAATGAGACAAAACCTCAGAAAAAGAACAAAATGGAAGAAAACAATCTTCCTGACAGAGTGTTCAAACTAATGGCTGTAAAAACGAGCACCAGACTGGATGAACTTATTGAGAACGTCAACAAGGAGAAAATATAAAGAAAAAACAACCAGAGCTAAAGAACACAGTAACTGAAAAAACAAAACACAAAACGAAACAAAACAAACAAAACCCAAACCTAAAGGAAAGCAAGAGCAGATCAGAGGATGAAGAAGAAAGGATCAATAATCTGGAAGATCAGTAATCTGGGTCATGGAAACCACCCAAGCTGAAAAGCAAAAAAGAAAAAAAGAGTTTTAAAAAAATGAAGACAGGTTAAGGACCCCTGCAACATCAAGCATACTAACATCTGCATTACAGGGGCCCCAAAAGGAGAAGAAAGAGAGTAAAGGGCAGAAGACTTGCTTGAAATAATAGTTGAAAACTCCTTTAACCCAAGTAAAAAAACAGACATCCAGGTCAAGGAAGCAGAGAGTGTCCCAGACAAGTTGAACCCAAGAAGTGTATACCAAGACACATAATAATTAAAATGGCAAAAGTTAAAACAAGAGGGAATCTTAAAAGCAGTAAGAGAAAACCAACTAGTTAAATACAGGAGAAACCCCATAAGGAAATTAGTTGACTTTTCAGCAGAAACTTTGCAGGCCAGAAGAGAATGGCATGATACATTCAAAATGTTGAAAGGAAGAAACCCAAAGCCAAGAATAATCTGCCAGGCAAGATTATTATTCAGAACTGAAGAGAGAAAGAGTTACACAGACAAACAAAAGTTAAAGGAGTTCATTACCACTAAGCCAGCCTTACAAGAAAGGTTAAGGGACTTCCTTAAGCAGAAAAGACCATGACCAGACAAATATTATGAAACAAAAAATTTTCACTGGTAAAAAGCAAACACAAAATAAAGGTAAGATACCAATAATTTATAAAGCTAATAAAAGGGTTAAAAGATAAAAGTAGTAAAATCAATTTTATCTACAAAAATTAGGTAAGGGACACATAGAATAGAAAGATGTAAAATATGACATCATACACAAAATACAAAAGGGGAAATAAATATGAAGTGCTTTTATTTATCTATTTCTTAAGTAGGCTCCACACCCAACCTAGAGCCCAACTTGGGGCTTGACCTTACAACCCTGAGATCAAGACCTGAGCTGACACTGAGTCTGACGTTAATCAACTGAGACACCCATGCACACTTGTAGTGCTTTTAGAATAGGTTCAAACTTAAGTGGCCCCCAACTTAATATATGGTGCTATATATTAAGACACTATATTCAAATCTCATGGTAACCACAAACCAAAGCCTGTAATAGATACACAAAAGATAACAAAAAAAGGAATCTAAGCATAATACTAAAGAAAGTTATCAAACCACATGCGAAGAGAGCAAGAGAAAAAGAGGACAGAGAAGAACTAAAAACAACCAAATAACAATTAACAAAATGGCAATAAGTACATACCTATGAATAATTATGTTTTAATTTTTATTTTCATCTCAGTATAGTTAACACACAGTGTTGTATTCGCTTCAGGTGCACAATATAGTGATTCAACAATTCCATATATTACTCAGTGCTCATCCAAGATAACTGTACTCTTAATCCCATTCACCTATTTCACCCATTCCCCCCATCCACCTCCCCTCTGGTAACCATATGTTCTCTATAGTTAAGAGTCTATTTTTGGTTTGTCTTTTTTTCTCCCCTCACTTTGTTAATTTTTTTTTTAATTTTTTTTTCTTAAATTCCACATACAAGTGAAAGCACATGGTATCCGTCTTTCTCTGATTGGCTTATTTTGTTTAACGTTATAGTCTATAGATTCATCCATGTTGTTGCAAATGGCACTGTCTCATTTTTTATGGCTGAATAATATTCTATTGTATGTACATACCACTTCTTATCCATTCATCTATTGATGTACACACTTAGGTAGCTTCCATAACTTGGCCATTGTAAATAATGTGACAATAATAACAAAGGAGTGCCCATATCCCCATAAATTAGTGTCTTTTTAATTCTTTGGGTAAATACCCAGCAGTGCAATTACTAGATAGTAGGGTAATTTATTTTTTTCAGGAACCTCCACATTGCTTTCCACAGTAGCGGCAGCAGTTCGCATTCCCAGGGCACAAGGGCTCCTATTTCTCCACATCCTTGTCAACACTTGTTTCTTTTATTTTAGCCATTCTGACAGCTGTGAGATGATATCTCATTGTCGTTTTCATTTGCGTTGCCCTGATGATGAGTGATGCTGAGCATCTTTTTCATGTGTCTGTTGGCCACCTAGATGTCTTCTTGGAGAAATGTCTGTTCACATCTCTTGCCTATTTTTTAACTGCATTATTTTTTTCCTTGATGAGTTGTAGGATTTCTTTATATATATTAGATACTAGCCCTTTAATGAATATGTTATTTGCAGATATCTTCTCCCACTCATTAGGCAGTCTTTTAGTTTTTTTCATTGTTTCCTTTGCTGGGCAGAAGCTCTTTATTTTGATATAGTCACAATAGCTTATTTTTGCTTTTGTTTCCCTTGCCTCAGGAGACATATCTAGAAAGATGTTGTGACCAATATTAGAGAAATTACTGCCTGTACGCTCTTCTAGGATATTTATAATTTCAGGTCTTACATTTAGGACTTTAACCTATTTTGAGTTTGTTTCTGTGTGTGGTATAAGAAAGCAGTTTCATTATTTACATGTCACTGTCCAGTTTTCCCATAACCATTTGTTGAAGAGACTTTTTCCCCATAGTATATTCTTGCCTCCTTGATTGAAGATAAATTGATCATATAACTGAGGGTTTATTTCTGGGCTTTCTACTCTGTTCCACTGATGTGTCTATTTTTGTGCCAGGAACATACTGTATTGATTCCTATGGATTTACAATATAACTTGAAGTCCAGAATTGAGATAGCTCCAGTTTTTTCTTTTTCAAGATTGCTTTGGGTATTTGGGTTCTTTTGTGGTTCCATAAAAATTTTAGGATTATTTACGCTAATTCTGTGAAAAATGCTGTTGTTATCTATATAGGGGTTACATTAAATCTGTAGATTAGTTTGGGTAGTATAAACATTTTAACAATATTTGTTCTTCTAATCAACAAGCATGGAATGTCTTTCTATGTCTTTGTGTCACCTTCAATTTCTTTTATCCAGGTTTTATAGTTTTCAGAGTAGCAGTCGCTCACCTCTTTGGTTAAGATTATTCCTTTTATTGTTTTTGGTACAATTGTAAATTGTAAATTTACAATTTTCTATATATAATATCATGTCATCTGCGAAGAGTGGAAGTTTTACTTCTTCCTTACCAATATGGATCCCTTTTATTCCTTTCTCTTGTGTGATTCCTGTCTAGGACTTCCAGTTCTATGTTGAATAAAAGTGGTGAGTGTGAACATCCTTGTCTTGTTCCTGACCTTAGGGGAAAAGCTCTGTTTTTCCCCATTGAGTATGATGTTAGCTTGGTTTTTTCATATATGGTCTTCATTATGTTGAAGTATGTTCCCTCTAAGCCCACTCAGAGTTTCCATCACGAATGGATGTTCTACTTTGTCAAATGCTTTTTCTGTATCTATTAAAATAGATGCAGATCTTCTCTTATTTATCCTGTTATTGATGTGATTTATCACATTGATTTGCAAATACGGAATCACCCTTGCAACCCAGGAATAAACCCCACCTGACTATGGTGAATGATTTTTTTAATGTATTATTGGATTTGGAATGCTAATATTTTATTCAGGATTATCACACCTGTGTTCACTAGAGATACTAGCCTGTTTGTGGACTTTTTACATGGTTTTGGTACAAGGGTAATGCTGGCCTCACTGAATGAATTTGGAAGTTTTCTTTACTGTAATACTTTTTTGGAAAAGTTTGAGAAGAATAGGCATTAACTCCTCTTTAAGTGTTTGCTGAATTCACTTGTGAAGCCTCTAGACTTTTGTTTGTTGGGTGTTTTTGGATTACTGATTCAATTTCACTGGTGATCAGTCTGTTCAAATTTTCTATTTCTTCTGTTTCAGTTTGGTAAGTTTCATGTTTCCAGGAATTTATCCATTTTTTCTATATTGTCCAGTTTGTTGGCATATTATTTTTCATACTATTCTCTTATAATCTTTCAAATTCCTGTGGTGTCTGTTTTTACCTCTCCTCTTTCATTTCTGATGTTGAGTATTTTTTTTTTTTTTTGATGAGTCTGGCTGGAGGTTTATCAATTAATTTTTTTTAAGACTTTATTTATTTGCCAGACAGAGATCACAAGTAGGCAGTGAGGCAGGCGGGGTGGGGGGGCAGGCTCCCTGCTGAGCAGAGAGCCCGATGTGGGGCTCTATCCCAGGACCTTTAATCCTCTGAGCCACCCAGGTGCCCCTCAATTCTGTTAATTTTTTCAAAGAACCAACTCCTGGTTTCACTGATCCATTCTACTGTTTCTTTAATTTCTGTATCATTTATTTCTGCTCTAATCTTTGTCATTTCCTTATTTTTACTGGATTTGAGTTGTGTTTTTCTCTAACTCCTTTAGGAGTATGGGTAGATTGAGTCTTTTCTTGCTTCTTGAAGTAGGCCTATATTGTTGTAAGCGTCCCTCTTAAAATTGCTTTTGCTGCAGCCCAAAGGCTTTGGACCATTGTGTTTTCATTTTCATTTCTCTCAACGAATTTTTAAATTTGTTCTTTGATTTCTTGGCTGACCCATTTTTTTTTAAACTTCCAAGATTTTATTTAAATTCAAGTTAGTTAACATATAGTGTAGTATTGGTTTCAGCGAACTCAGTGATTTAGTTGAGTTACATATAACATCCAGTGCTCATCACAAGTGTCCTCCTTAATGCCCATCACCAATTTAACCCATCCACTGACCCACCTCCTCTCCAGCAACCCTCAGTTTTGTTCTCTATAGTTAAGAGTCTCTTATGGTTTGCTTCCTTCTCTGTGTGTGTGTGTGTTTTTTTTTTTTTTAAGATTTTAATTATTTATTTATTTGACAGAGATCACAAGTAGGCAGAGAGGCAGGCAGAGAGAGAGGAAAGAAAGCAGGCTCCCCACTGAGCAGAGAGCCCGATGTGGAGCTCGATCCCAGAACCCTGGGATCATGACCTGAGCCGAAGGCAGAGGCTTTAACCTACTAAGCCACCCAGGTGCCCCCTTCTCTGTTTTTATCTTATTTTACTCTTCCTTCTTTTCCTTTACATTCATCTATTTTTTTTTTAATTCCACTTGAGTAAAATCATATGGTATTTGTCTTTCTCTGACTTATTTCGCTTAATATATTTTTGTTCTATCCACATTGTTGCAAATGAAAAATTTCATTCTTTTTGATGGCTGAGTAATATTCCTGTGTATTTGTATGTGTAGATATGTATGTATATGTGATATATATATATCACATATACACACACACACGCACACACATATCTTTTTTATCCATTCATCAGTCGATGGAGATGTGGGCTCTTGACATAATTTGGCTGTTTTTGATAGTGCTGCTATAAACACTGGGTGCTTATACCCTTTCAAATCAGTATTTTTGTATCCTTTGGATAAATACCTAGTAATGCAAATGCTGGGTCACAGGGAAGTTCATACTTTTAACTTTTTGAGGACCCTATATACTGTTTTCCAGAGTAACTGCACCAGTTTGTGAAGAATATAGTCAAAATTGTAATAACTCTGTGTGGTGACAGAGGATAACTATAGCCATTGTGGAGAACATCTTGTAAAGTATATTAATTGTTGAATCACTATGTTGTACATCTGAAACTAATGTAATACTATATGTCAACTATAATTTAAAAAAAAGATTCAGTCGAATAAATTACAGTATATCCATGCAATGGAATTTTTTAAACAATTTTATTTTATTTGACAGAGAGAGAGATCACAAGTAGGCAGAGAGGCAGGCAGAGAGAGGGGTAAGCAGGCTCCCTGCTGAGCAGAAATCCTGATGCAGGGCTTGATCCCAGGACCCTGAGATCATGACCTGAGCCAAAGGCAGAGGCTTTAACCTACTGTGCCACCGAGGCGCCCCTGCAACGGAATTTTTTAAAAGATTTTTATTTGAGAGAGAAAAAGTGTTTAAGTGTGGTGGGAGGGCAGATGGAGAAGCAGACTCCCCACTGAGCAGGGAGTCCGACATGGGGCATGATCCCAGGATCATGACCTGTGCTAAAGGTGGACACTTAACTGACTGAGCCATATAAAATTCCATATAATATTCCATGAGACATTCCATACAGTGGAATATTATATGGTTATTAAAGAGGCAGAAATAGCTGGGCACA
Source organism: Mustela nigripes (assembly GCF_022355385.1). Taxonomy (NCBI): domain Eukaryota; kingdom Metazoa; phylum Chordata; class Mammalia; order Carnivora; family Mustelidae; genus Mustela; species Mustela nigripes. Next base: position 118,303,409 of record NC_081569.1, on the reverse strand, counting down.
TTTTGCTATGTAGCTAACTCCAACTTTTTAAGAGAAAAAAATCTTATCAGCTGTTAATTCTACTAAGTACCTATTAATTATGTTCATTTGTTATATTTTAAGCTGTTAATATTTAAATTGAAGTTTTTTTATTCAGTTTTTGTTATGTTTCTCTAAGGACAAATTCCAGCCTATGAAATTACATTTTAATTTGCTTACCTGACTGAACGATCATCACTTCCAGTCACAGCCAAAGGTTTTGTAGGATGGACAGCAAGTGCCCAAAGTTCACCTTCACAATGTCCTTGCATAATTAGGAAAGGTTTATTTCTTTCATGCACCACAATTTCAAAAATTTCACTGTCCTGTGTTCCAACTAGAATATGGTCACCTCGCCAACAAACACTCCTCACAGACAACCCTAATCAAAAGTAAATTGTATTTAAGATAAATCTGTTATAATGCCAATCTGCTAAATCAATTTAATTTCTGTACCTTTTATACCTTAGATGTAAGATAAAAGTAATCTGCAAGTCTTTGATCCACACATTTTCTTCAATTATGCAGGTTGTTTGCTATATGGAATGATACGTCCACATAGCAAATGATATGATATACCCAATTTCTACACATCCTTCAGGACATACATTCTTCTTACTTCTTAGAAAATTTCAGTCATAGTCTGACCACTTCTTCAGCCAAGGTCTTATAACACAGTCTCCACAATACAAACAGTAACTATTCAGGAAATACCTTTACAGAATTGTATTATTTTTTCTTATAATAATCTGACTTTTCATGTGTCTACATTTCACTTCTTCCATCTACTCATAAAATCATTAGAAAGAGAGACTTCTACTCTTTCTACATATTCCACAATCCCTTTTGTAACCTCAGGAAAGCTAGTGCTTCTGTTTTCTCATCTGTATAATGTGGCCAACATAAAGGTGCTGTGGACTTCACAATGTTCTTGTGAGGGCCAAATAAGAAAAAGTGTCAAATTATTTTGCAGACTTTAAGGTACAATAATGCTCAGCAAAACTAATGAAAATAACATAACAGTTAACATTTACTGGATGATTATTATGTCCCAGGCACTTTTAAACATTTTATATATATTAAATTAGCTCATTTAATCCTATGAGATAGTTTTTCTCACTTATAGATGAGATTAAATATGTGGCCCAAGGTCACACACCTAGTAAGTGACTGAAATAAGGCTTAAACACAGACCTCTGCAACTTCCAATCCTATTCCTATACAAGTGAATAAAAGGTTTCTTAATAGTGATTCTGTTTTATTATATCAATTTTTTAAATCCCCAAAGAAGAAAATCTCCCAATTGTTGACAAATTTGGATGAAAAAAAAAAAAACAAAACACATCTATATGAATTTAAATCATCCTGAACAAAATCTTCTCCATACCTCAACACACTTTATTTTCAACAGTTGCTAAATACTTACATTTGACATTCTAATAGTAAAATATTTTCAAAATCCAAGGTTACCTAAGCAAGCACTTGTCACATCTCTAAGTTCCATCATAATAAGCATTAGATATACAAAAGAATCCTTGTCATAACAGTAAACATAGACTGTCTTTAGGCAAATTCACCTCTCAATAAAGGGAGTGCAATTAAAAGCACACAATATATGAGGGCAAATTTGAGTCTCATTTATATTTACAAAACATAAATTTATATTTATTAAAAGAAACAGACAATCTTGGCTATATTTAGAATTTGCCTAGTAGTCAGACATTTGTTTTGTTATTACCTTTATATCCCTGGTCTGTTTCCCTGAGATCAATCATAGTAATCGGTTTAAAAGTTAAATCCCAAAGACGAATACAGCCATCTCTGCCACCAGTAGCAAAGCCTTCTTCACAAGCATTCATACTAAAAATTCCTGCCTAACAGAGAAAAAAAGTAATTTAACAATATATTCTCATTAAGAAAATCTGTGTGTAGGTAGAAACACACTTTAAAAGAGTTTGATATGACATCGGAATATCAGAAAACACAAATTATACACACACACACACACACACACATATATGAAAACAATATATGGTCCATGACATGGGCATAATGTAAAGTTAAACCTACACCACATATAAATATGAATTATAGACATAAAATTCTAAAGTTTTTATTTATTTGACAGAGATCATAAGTCGGGAGAGAGGCAGGCAGAGAGAGAGGAGGAAGCAAGCTCCCTGCTGAGCAGAGAGCAGATGCGGATGTGGGGCTCAATCCCAGGATCCTGGGATCATGACCTGAACTGAAGGCAGAGGCTTTAACCCACTGAGCCACCCAGGCGCCCTTAGACATAAAATCTTAAATGTAAGAAATAAGTATGTTAAAAAAGAACACTTACATAACTTTGAACTATGAGAGAACTTTTATGCAAGCAGGTTACCCAAAAACCACAAAGGAAAACAATTTTTCATATGAGAAAAGATATCATAACAAAGACAAACAGATTGGGGAGATATCTACAATGTGTAGGGCTGTTGAAGGGTTAACATCCCTAATATATAAGTGAATACAGAGAATCAAACCACAAAGACAACAAAAAAGAGCAAAGGGTAATAACAACCAATTAATAGAAAAGGAATGTCAAGTAGCCAATAAATATATGAAATTTCACAAATAAGAAACAACTAAAACAAGACGTTACTATTTTGCAGCCAGAAAGCAACCCAAAATTTACAAAAGTGGTCACATCCTGTACTGAGGTGTACAAGGAAGAAACTGGTATTTTTATGCACTAAGAGGAAAACAGGAGTTGCTGCAATCTTTGTGGAAAAGAATCTGGTATTTCTGGTCTTCAGACATTTTGCTCAAAGCAAGTCCTGTTCTAAGTGGTTCTTCAATATATGTAATATGTGATATATTATCTATTTAATAGTGGGTCATATTAGTACATTTAATAACTTCTCTACTTGAGATCTCACTGCTAATCATGTGGCAGCTTTGCACTCTCTAGTTCCCTTCTCTATGTAAGAGACCCAACTACTAAAAATCCTTAATCAAAAAAAAAAAAAAAAAACTACAAGGTTTTAACAACAGATTCCCCTCACTCCAGATTTGTTAACTTTTTAATATGAAAATCTCATGAATTACAAAAATTAAATTTCTTTGCCACTCAATAAAAAATGATATTAAAATTAAAAAGGTATTGTTTTCTAGAATTGTCCCCAAATTTCCCACTGGTAAATTAGTCATAAGAATACTAGCTTTAGGGACACCTGGGTGGTTCAGTTGGTTAAACAGTGGCCTTTGGCTCAGGTCATGATCCCAGGGTCCTGGGATCGAATCCCACATGGGGCTCCTTGCTCTGCTGGGAATGTGCTTCTCTCTCTGCCTGCCCCTCCCCTTCCCCCTGCTTGTGCTCATGCTCTCTGTCAAATAAATAAATAAAATCTTTAAAACAAAACCAAAAAAGAGTACTAACTTTACTCTAATGTAGTTAACCTAGAATACTTTTGTTGAATTTAATAAACTTTTTATCAACACTTCGAGAAAGATACCATACTGGAGCAACGGTTTAAACAAGTTACTAATTATACTAATTTAATGAATATCCATGTGTCTAATTGCATAATGTTTCTTCATTGAAATCTTGAAAACCAACAGATAATTCAGTTAGAACAGCATTTTTCAAGTAACTGAAGTGATTAGAAAGTCTGCTATATTATATAATCTTTTGTTCTAGGATAAGAAGTTAAGTAGTTATCTAAAGGTGTTCAAAATATGTAAATATACTTACAGTATGGGCTCCTTGTATTGTCCTTATAAGATTGATTCCTTTCCAAACATATATATCCCCATTAAGTGCACCAGAATATGTTAATTCATCCCTTGCACAGGCCAGGCACAAAATTGTTTGAAGGTCACCAGTCTTACCAAAGACCCCTCGTTTTGGGGTCAGAGCGTTTCCACATAAACTCCAGAACTAAAAGGTACACAGTATCATCAAATTACCAAAGAATGCTTATAAAATAAAGGAAAATATTTCTAATACTGTGAAGCTATATTAGAGCAGCAGACCAAAAATTACCTAAGAAATCCCCTTATGAAACATTAGCATTCAAATGTTCACATCCTCATCCTAGTGTTGTCAATAGCTATATTATAACAGACAAGTCACTGGTTTCAATCCTTATCTGTAAGAATAAGGGGGGTGAGCTAGATTATTTTTACAATAGGCTACGCTTCCCTCCTTTGGTCTCTGGAAAAAATCTACTTGAAACTCCAACAAGTGAAAGATCTGGCTATGTGTTAGCAATGAAAATGAAGATGATATACACTAATAGGAAGGAGGACCAAACCTAACATTCAATCTTTGGTGAAGTAAAGATGGGGAAAAAAATGTTGCTCTCATTGATATTTCAAAGCTGAGCAATTCCTTTACTTGTAAAGCTTAAAAATAAAAGAGATATATATTTGGAATAATTCGTTCATTTTTAGGAGAAAACAGGAAGTCAAACATAAATCTTTATGACCAGGGTTTTTGTTCTTTTATGTAGATTCAGATAAATTTTAATAGTTTGCAGAAAGAAATAAAGAAACAAAAATGGAACAGGGCAAGGATATAAGAAGAGTTTTACACAAAGATATTTGGCCCAGAGAATAAATTCAACTTTATAATAAGTAAATTACCACTTAAAGTAACATAATTTGTTGATAATAAAGATCGTATCTCATCTTTCAGATCTTATTTCAAGACCTAAAGATCTTAAAACCAGAAGCCTCAGAAAACTAAAAATTGTGATGCTTATCCATTTAAATACCTAATGAACGCTTTTAATCAATGAAACTTTATGATTTTTAATTCTAAAAACTCCATGATTCCTGTGCACAAGGATCACTAGTTCTCTTCTATTCCAGCAAATTCAACAAAGCCTTCCTTTCAGTCTATTATTTTCATCTAGAGGAGTGATTCTCAACTTTGGCTGCACATTAGACTCACCTGAGGGAAATTATAAAACATGGTATTGCTTGGGTCCCCACCAAGGTAAATGGACAAAGAATCTCTGAAGAGTCAAACCCAGGCAACTAAATAATTTTCACACTCAGAGTAAAGAACTATTGTTCTATAATTGAGATCAATGCCATCTAATAGAACTTTCTGTGGTGATGAATATATTCTCTCTCTATATATACTGTCCAGTAAAGTAACCACTGGATACATGTGGACCTTAAGCATTTGAAATGTGACTGGAATGACTGAAGAAATGATTAAATTTTACTTAACTTAAATTTAATTAACTTAATTTAAATAGCTACATGTGGCTAATTGCTACTATACTGGACAAGGAAGTTCTAGATCATCTTTGGGACTTAGTGTCCTCACACATATTGCCTACAAAGAGATCTACCCTGCTTTTCATTGACTCTACCAAAAGAAAAGAAATGTAACTCATAGTAAAAATAGTTTAATTCAGAAAAATAGTTTGTTTAAAACCTGAAAATGGAACTTTCAGTTTTATTTACAATATAAAACAGTAAGATCTGTTTACTTATTAATTTTCCAATAATTAAGTATTTTCTATCAAGTACTACCTCAAACATTTGTTCATCATAGATGAAAAAAACAAAAATTTCTATCTTCACAGTGCTTATACTATGTACCTGAAACCTAACATAGAACCTTTTGCTACTGAATATTTGTACAAAAAATATTTAATACTATTCATTATCAAATCAGTACCAAAATATCAAAACCAAACTTGCAGTGGCAGCTAAAGATGCTCTGGAGAAAATGTGAATGGAAGTGAGCATATCAAAGAAAGAATGTGAACAGAGAACCTTACTTACTAGGAATTAACTTTTGCAAGGAACTGTTAAATTAGATGATGGAAGAAAAACAAGCACTTCCAATCTGCACCAGGGATTTAACAGTAACTGTTATATGGGCTTCAAAATCTGAACTATAATTGTAAAACAAAACTCAGAGCTTTCATAAGCAAAATAAACTGTGACTACAAAGGCTAAGGTCAAATCAGAGAGTAAATATAGAGAAAGTAAAAGATAACACTTTCAGAAAGATGACCATGTGCTAGGAACTATGAAAAGCACTTGAATAAATACTGCCTTATTTAATCCACTCTATAAGACACACTTTTAAGATGTGAAAAAAGCTCAACGAGGGCGCCTGGGTGGCTCAGTGGTGTAAGCCGCTGCCTTCGGCTCAGGTCATGATCTCAGGTCCTGGGATCGAGTCCTGCATCGGGCTCTCTGCTCAGCAGAGAGCCTGCTTCCCTCTCTCTCTCTCTCTCTGCCTGCCTCTCCATCTACTCGTGATTTCTCTCTGTCAAATAAATAAATAAAATCTTTAAAAAAAAAAAAAAAAAAAAAAAAAAACAAAAAAAAAACAAAAAAAAAAAAAAAAACAAAAAAAAAAAAAAAAAAAAAAAACAAAAAAAAAAAAAAAAAAAAAAAAAAAAAGCTCAACGAGGCTACATGACTAATCCCAAGTCAAACAATGCTAAGTATGGCAAAGCCAACTCCGTCCATGAGGTTTCTGCCACACCATCTTGTCTCTGTGAAAGAAACCTCTTACTTTTCTTGGTTTCCTATGCTCACATTTTGCTCTGTAAGTAAACCATGAGAAGACTAGATGAACACAATAAAGCCTACTTCACAAGACTATAAGTTTCTTGATAAATAGTGTTTTATTCATTCCCTACTCATACCTATATCCCTTATAGCGCCTCACATACAGTAATGACACAATAAATACCTGTTAGGTTGAACAACAGAATGTTAAAAATGTTGACATTTTAAAAATAAGTACTGTCAAAATCCTAAGACTACCTAAGTTGTAAATAGTGTGGTATGTACTTAGCAGCAGAGAGTAAGTATACATGACTATTATAAAATAAGACTCTTCTAGTACCTTGATATGTTTTACACCACAGCTGACAAGTTTATTTGGCTGGTACAAATCCCAAGAGATATCAAATATCTGCAAACAAATCAGATTCATGGTTAAAATACTTATTTTCAGAATCATTTAAGAATCCAAAAGACCAAAAACCCCAAAACCCTACCATCATAAAACAATATTCCTCACTAAATAATAATCAGAATCCCATACTTCACAATCTTATGAGAAATATGTAAATGATATGAACAAAACTATTTCTTAACTTCAGTGAACTTTCCAAAACAACCTGTTTTTAATTTTTAAAAGAATTTTGTCTATAAGTAATAAGAATAGTTCAACAGAACTAAAGCATGAGGCAGGTACCTACATAATTTTTATAGAGGCAAGATACTGAATGTACATTTAACACTTATATAGCTATAAACAGAGAACTTTAAGTATGTGAAATAGAGTACATTTTTATAGCTTTCTATCATACAGATCTACTTACATAAATAATCACAATATTTATTTCACAGTATAAATTCTGTTTTTATTTTTTAGCTTTATTGTTTATGGATCAAACAAAACTAACCTATATTTAAGTTATGGAGATCTCAAGCTTTGTTCTTTGTTCTTCTCCCAAAACTCAAAATATATACAAACCATTTTTGTTATAAGAGCAAACAATAAAAAACCCAGCTGAAATAAAATATACATTAGAATCATGCACTTTAATAGTAAAAACTAATGATTGAAAAATAATTTCATAGCAGAAAAAAATCATTAGTCTTTATCATGTTTCTTTGACACCTACTTACATAATCATCTAAGATGCTTATTACCTTTAAAAATGTACAAAATTATTCTCTTCAGTGATAATAAAGAATATATCTTATAAATTAATGTTTAACAACTCACCATGACAGATTACACGAAAACCATTTTGTGCAACTTTAAAATATTAACCACCAAAATACTCTAAAAATTCTGACAGTACCATCTTTTAAAATAATCTATTTACTAAATCCAAAGTGTGAACTACTTCGATCTAAGTATACACAATTGTCTAATAATTGTACTTTAAATTTTTAATTACCTATGAACTATCTGGTAATAACAAAGCATGGAAACATATCCCCTGGCTCTCCTCTTTTTCCCATCCAATAGCCAGTAGAAACTCCAATGGAGAATACTTACTCTATCTGTGTGACCAGGAGCCATAGATAACATTTTCCCTCTCTTCCAATCCCAAACACAAACTGCATTCTTTGAATCAAGTCCAACTGAAACCAAGCGCTGAATTATATCCAAGAAGTCCATGAGGGAATAAAAAGGCAAACAAATCAAAAAGAAACCAAATTATAAATGCAAACAAATTATCCTCATGGGTATTATAAACTTAAACATCAAAACTTACACACTTATATTTCATATCAAAACTTACACATTTATATTATATAGACCTCACAGAGAAAGGCTGGATGTATTACATCTTGGTAATATCTGCATAAGTATAGTTCTTCACATTAAGAAACAGAAGAGAGACTTCTATTCTAACAGTAGGACTGACAAAATACCATAAACATCTCTCCTGCTAAAAACTAAAAATGTTGGATAAAAATGTAAAAACATGTTTTTAAATGTACTGCTGAGCTGTCAAGGAATTATGAAATCTGGAACAAAAACAAAGAGACTTCTGGGAGTCCTGGAGGATAAGAGAGCTCCCATGTACACTTTATTCTAAAAGTACCAGCTAACTCCTGAGAAGCCTGATTTTTGTCCTGTAGGCTGAACGAAAATAGGAGATAAAGTTTAGGGCAAGTCAAACTACTGGGTATTTACCGCAAAGATACAGATGTAGTGAAAAGAAAGGCCATCTGTACCCCAATGTATATAGCAGCAATGGCCACGGTTGCCAAACTGTGGAAAGAACCAAGATGCCCTTCAACGGACGAATGGATAAGGAAGATGTGGTCCATATACACTATGGAGTATTATGCCTCCATCAGAAAGGATGAATACCCAACTTTTGTAGCAACATGGACGGGACTGGAAGAGATTATGCTGAGTGAAATAAGTCAAGCAGAGAGAGTCAATTATCATATGGTTTCACTTATTTGTGGAGCATAAGAAATAGCATGGATGACAAGGGGAGTTAGAGAGGAGAAGGGAGTTGAGGGAAATTGGAAGGGGAGGTGAACCATGAGAGACTATGGACTCTGAAAAACAATCTGAGGGTTTTGAAGGGGTGGGGGGTGGGAGGTTGGGGGAACCAGGTGGTGGGTATTGGAGAGGGCATCGATTGCATGGAGCACTGGGTGTGCTGCAAAAACAATGAATACTGTTACGCTGAAAATTAAAGTAAAAAAAAAAAAGTTTAGGGCAAGTCCATAGTGTAGATCTGAACCTGAGACTTCTGACTAAAGCAGTGAACTCCTCAGAAGTAAGGGAAGACAAGAAACCACTCCTTTGAAAATAAAGGGGGGGGGGGGCCCACAATGCATTAAGGGAAAGACAATCCTCCCTGAAAATTGATAGTCAAAAACAGCTTTCATACAATCATAAGGCCTAACTCTACATTAATTACGAACTCCTCAAGTGGAAAATTTCAGAGTGGTCTGAGGGTTCTTCAAGCATCTTCAACAGTGTAGCAGAGTCAAATATAAATCCTATTTGGAGAACTGACACTTCAATCCGTCCCTCAAAGAATTCCTACAGGTAGCAATTCAGTAAACATAAAAATAAACAAACATCCCCAACCCCCATAGCCATGGGAAACAAGGGACTATGAGTAAGAATTAGCAAGTCAAGACAAATAGCAAAACCAGTCCTAGAAAACATCAGACACTGGAATTATGAGGTGAAGAGAAATAAAATTAAGGTTTCAAAGTATCTTCATTCGAGCAAAGAATAGGAGACTGTAAAAAGTATTCAAGGAGATATGAAGAAGCAAACGCAATTTTTAGAAATGAAAAATAAATTTAAAACAGTGGAGGAGTTAAATAGGCATTTAAAGGGAGATGAAGATACAGAGGTAAGAAGAGGAGACAGGAAGATGGAAACTGTGAGAGGGATTAAGAAACACAAAAGATGGACTTTCAGCCACGGAGAAGTATTAGGATCTGAACCTGCCCCCACTATAAACAACTAGAAAATTACAAAATGTATGAAACAAATGCTTTCAGACATTCATAAGAGGAAGTGAAGCACTGTGAGCCCTGAAAGGGGAGAAACAAACAAGGTGAGACCTGCACTTGCCCCAGCTCTCATCTAGGAAGCAGTTTGCAAATTACAGCGTAGAAAGGTAGAATCCAAACAGAGCCCAGGAGACTTGCTGATTTGAGAAGACAGAGCCTGGAGTTCAGAGAAGTCAAAACAGCTAGAATTCGTAGAGCAGAGAAAAAGCCCCAGAAAATTTGTTTATGGGACCCTTTGAGAACACTAATCTTTGCATGCATAGGGTGAAATCTATGAGGCCATGCAAAGAACAAACTCTGGGGAATTTTTAAAAAGCGATTACTGAGGAGCTAAAGCCAAAAAATTGCCAGAGATCACAAAGTGTTAGGATCCCTTGAGTTCCAAATAACCAGAACATAGATACCTCTTTAAATTCACTAGGTATTCAGTGACCCAGAAGTGTCACAACTTAGTGGTGAAATTAAACCAATAATGTTAGAGAAAGAGCTACTCTAGCCCTGTCTTCCAAAAGCTTGAAAGCAAGCTTTCACAAGGATCAAACTAATCCACAAGGAACTTAACTACCTGCCAGAACAATGACCAAAACACTTTAAAGGAATACAACAAAATCAAGAATTCAGAATGTAACATACACAATGTCCACCATCCAATAAAACAAATTATTAGACATGTGAACAAAGAAGAAAATGTGACATATAATCAGGATAAAAATCCATTAATAGAAGCAGACCTAAGAGGGGCAATTAGGTGGCTCAGTCATTAAGCATCTGTCTTTAGTTCAAGTCATGATCCCAGGGTCCTGGGATTGAGCCCCACATCCGGCCCCCCGCTCAGTGGGAAGCCTGCTTCTCCCTCTCCCACTCTCTCTGCTTGTGTTTCCTCTCTTGCTGGGTCTCGGTCAAATAAATAAATAAAATCTTAAAAAAAAAAAAAAAAGAGAGAGTGAGAGAGACCTAAGAATCACAGGAATAATTAAAATTGAGACATTAGCTATTAAAATGAAAATGTTCAAGATGCTTAAGAAATATTTCAGATTTTATTTTATTTATTTTTTTAAAGATTTTATTTATTTGTCAGAGAGAGAGAGAGTGAGCACAGGCAGACAGAATGACAGGCAGAGGCAGAGGGAGAAGCAGGTTCCCTGCTGAGCGAGGAGCCTGATGTGGGACTCCATCCCAGGACGCTGGGATCATGACCTGAGCCAAATGCAGCCGCTTAACCAACTGAGCCACCCAGGTGTCCCTCAGATTATATTTTTAAGTAATCTCCACATCCAACATGGGGCTCAAACCCACAACCCTGAGATCGAGAGTTGCGTGTTCCACTGACTGAGCCAGTCAGAAGCCCTGCTCAATAATTATTTTAAAACATACAAGGAATAAAATGAGAAATAAAAGACATAAAAGAACACACAACTTGTAAAAATAAATGTTAAATTATGTGAAATAAGAATTCATTCCATAGGATTAATAGCAGCTTAGATCATTAAGAAAAGATAGATGAACTTGAAGACATAGCAACAAAAACTATCCAAAATAAAGCACAGAAAGAAAATGGAAAAAAAATTAACAATGCCTTAGTTAACGTTAGAAAAACATCAAGTGATCTAACATACAAGTTATTCTAGCTCCACAAGGAGAAGATGGAGGAAGAGACAAAAAAAACCCTGAAGAAATAATGGCTATACTTTTCTAAATGTGATGCACCCCATAAACCCAGAAATCTAAGAAGCTCAGTGAACTACCAGCAAAAATAATCAAACATAGAGAAAACATACATCAATACAAATGGTAGTCAAAGTGCCAAAACCAGTGCTAAAGAGAAAAATCTTAAAAGCAGCCAGAAAAAAAGACAATTTTGGTGGAGAGGATCAGAGATTAAAAAATTATCCTAGATTCCTCATCTGAAGCTATACAAGTCAAACGACAATGAATAACCTCTTTTAAAATGCTGAGGGGTGGGGGTATCTGAGTGACTCAGTCCATTTGGCTCTGGACTCTTGATTTTGGCTCAGGTCATGATCTCAGGGTCATGGACCAAGCCTGCAGTGGGCTCTGAGCTCAGTGCAGAATTGGCCGTCCCTCTCCCTCTGATCCTGGTCCTCCCCCACTCGCACTTTCCACTCTCTCTCTCTCAAATAAACAAATACATAAAATCTTTAAAATGCTGAGGGGAAAGTAACATAGAATAGTATACCTACCAAAATTATCTTTGGAAAATTGGGTCAAAATAATGTTATTCAAGTAAACAGAAGGTGAGAAAATACACCACTGACAAATCTGCACTAGAAGATACAATAATGGAAATTTCTTCAGGCACACAGAAATGATACACTTGTGAATGAAGAATGCCCAAATAATATGTAAATAAGGCTTTTGTTTTTAATTTTCTTTTAAAACTGTGTAAAGCAAAAATAACAGCTATAAAATTTACAAAATATGTGTAAGTAAAACAAGTAACAATAGCACAGTAAACAAATGGAGAAACAAAACAGCACAGTAAACAAATGGAGAAACAAAACAGCTTGTTTTTCCACGATCTTTCCAAGTACATATGAGCTTCATGAAAATCACAAAATAAGCCTAAACAAATTAAAAAAATTAAAATACAGACTATGTTGTCTGACAAAAACAAAAACTAGAATAACAGGAAGCTATGCAGAAAATGCTCCAAATGGGTGGAAAATAACAATACACTTCTAAGTAACTGAAGGGTTAAAAAAGAAATCATAAGGATCAGCCCACAACACAAAATGTGAAAAGCACTGGTTTAGAAGCAGGGGTCAGCAAACTATAACACTCAAGCCAAATCCTGCCTGCACCCTGTTTTTGTAAATAAAGTTATATTGAAGCACAGCCATACCTATTCTTTTACAAGCTGTCTATGACTGCTTTCCCACTACAATGCAGAGCTACTACTAGCTGAGCCAGAGACTGTATGGTCTACAAAGCTTAAATATTTCCTATACGACTTGTTACAGAAAGTTTACTAATCTCTTATTTAAAGCATAGACACTGATACCAGACTGCCTAGGTTCAAACACTAGCTACATTTCTCATGAACTGGATTACTTTCAGCAGTTATGCAGTCTCTCTGTATCTTGTTTCCTCACCTGTTAAGTGGGGATAATAAACATGTTTCATAGGGTTAACAAGAAAATTAATATATATGAGAGTTACTATATTATAAAATGTTTGCTATCATCATTATTAGCTTACCATAATCTTTTTTTTTTTTTTTTACGATTTTATTTATTTGACAGGCAAAGATCACAAGTAGGCAGAGAGGCAGGCACAGAGAGAGAGAGGAGGAAGCAGGCTCCCCGCTGAGCAGAGAGCCCAATGTGGGGTTTGATCCCAGGACCCCAGGACCACGACCTGAGCTGAAGGCAGAGGCTTTAATCCACTGAGCCTCCCAGGTGCCCAGCTTACCATAATCTTAATTAACTTTAAGAACCTATCCTCTCAGGGTGTATGGGTGGCTTGGTTGAGTGTCTAACTCTTGGTTTCAGCTCAGGTCATGATCTCATGGGTGTGAGATCTCATGGGTGTGAGCCCTGAGTTGGGCTCTGTGCTCAGCAGAGAGTCAGCTTGAAGATTATCACCCTCTGTCCCTCCCCCGACTCACACACAGGCATGTGAGGGTACACATGCACCCACATGCTCTTTCTCTCAAATAATTAAATCTTACCAAAAGAAAGAAAGAAAGAAAGAAAGAACCTATGCCCTCTTCCTTTCCAAATTAGAAAGGTCATCAAGTACCCAGTTAGAAACAGATTTCTGCAAAGTAGAATTACTATTTATTTATTTATTATATTTCATATGGGTGGAATAAATGGCTCCCATAAAAAGATACAGTATATAGTCTGTTATGGCTCTCCATCAAATCATGCTGGCAGAAATCTCAAGGGAACAAAAGGAGAGGATTTGCTTTCTTGAGAGTCTTTAATAGTTCGGAACTATAAGGTATCAGTATCTAGCTAAAAGAGATCTTTACTGTGTAGAGATTAAAATTTCACAAGACAAGCATCAAGTGAGGGACAGTTAAGGGGCACTGTCCTTTCTCTCTGACTTGGCTCATCATACACAAACAGCAAACCACAACTGGTCAAAAGTTTTAAAACTCCATGTATCTCCATAGAGCCTCCAAACATATAGGCAGTAACAAAAGAGATCTGGGAGCACTTCTCTGAGCAAATTTACATAGCCAAAATCAACCTCCCTCAACATAGGTTAAGTAACAACAGAGAGGATAAGGTAGAAATAATCAAGTCAATACTACTTCCTCTCCTAGCTTTCTGTCATTTTTTATCATTTTTCCCTCACATTTAACCCAGCCTAGGTAGATAAGGAAGAAAATAAGGTTTTCCAGTAAAAGTAATGCTTTCAGGGTGTCTGCATGGCTCAGTTGAGTATCTGCCTTCAGCTCAGGTCATGATCCCAGAATCCTGGGATGGAGCTATTTGTCAGGCTCCCTGCTCAGCAAGGAGTCTGCTCCTCTTTCTCTTTTTCCCTCTCCCTGCCTCATGCATGTATTTTCTCTCTCTTCCAAATAAACAAGAAACTTTTTAAAGTAATGCTTTAACAGTATCTTGAAAGACTGAGGAGGATTTGGGTAGAAAAGTAAGAGAAAGTGCCTTTCAGACCAAAGGACACCAAGATTAGAGAGATCATGGTATTTTCAAGAAAAAGCCTAATTCAGGATAGCTTAGGGGAGTACCACCTGGAAAGTGGCAGGAGACAAAGCTAGAAATGTAGGCCAGAGCCAGAGAAAGAATAAACTTTGTGTTTTAATAGAGTTGGAATAAAGGGAGATTCAGTTTTAAATGTGTAATATTTGGTATATTTGTATGACACGCAAGGGAGGGGGTGTCTAGAGTTAAGGAGAGAAGCCGGGGCCACTGTTAACTGATGGGGACGTTAAAATCATGTGAGAGAATAAGAAGGCTACAAACTCCTAAATAACACTGATATTTAAGAACCAGATAGAAGGAAAAGCTCCTTTAAAGATTAAGAAGTAAAAAGTCAGAGAGGGAGAAAGAAAACCAGGTAAAGAAGCCTCTAACCATCTTCCTAAATTCCTCCTTGATCTAAGTCCCAAACAAAATCTTCGTTGTGTCCATTAATTGAATTGGAAGTATTCATTAAAAAGTTTTAGCACACTAAATTCTCAAATAAGAAAAATATCCCAAAAGACACAACTAGATGATCCCATAAGTTCCTGCAACTGTGAAACATACTCAAATAAGGAGCAGTTACACTTAAAAGATTTTAGTATGGGGGTCCTGGTAATCTCAGTGTTCATTACATAACAATTGTCATGTTGTTACAAAGTAAAATCACAAATTCTGTAAAAGATTCAGGGCTTAATGGAGTAAATACTGGTATAATCATAAATAAAGCCATCGGAAATTAGGTCTGGCAAAGAAATAGGAAAAAAAACTCAAGAAAAATACATTAGGCACTTGAGCTATGTCCTGATATCAAGAGATTTCTAAAAGGCACTTGAAAAAACCAGTGAACTCCCCTACTGTTTTTGCAAAAATGACTCTCTTCATAATCATGTGCCAATAGTCAAAGGTAAACTAAAGCATTTTATTTTGTAACGTCACATAACTGACAAAATTAGGTTTAAAAAGTAACACTATTCTTATTTATTCTGTGAATCACCAGATCTGTTATTATAGCTTAGATTTTAATATGAGAAATGTTTTTAAAATGTATTTTATATTTTCAAGACAAAGTACCACTCAAATTTTCCTTCTTCCCACTAAGAAATTTGAGTTCCTATTTGATGTGCATTTACATGCATATCAAGTCCTAATTGTTCTCAGTAAGGCAGACTTCTGGTATTAGAGTATTCAGTCCATTTAGAAGAAAGCCTCTGGGAAAATAACATTCAGCTTACTACCAACAAGGAAACTCATTCATTGGATAAATCTTAAGAGAGCACTTATAGTTTCAAACCTAGTACAAAATGCAAAAATCATATGATATTTTCTAGTTGATAACTCATAAACAGTTTATAGATATTAGTGAATAGATATGTTCTCAAATATATTTTTTTAACTAAAACATTTTCTCAGTAATATCATTTCAGAGATACTCTTCTTAATTTAATCTTCAATTGGCAGCAGTTCCTTATAAGCTTTAACTATATTTAAGATGGATGAATTCCTTCTGAAATATAAATCACTACCTCCTAAGTTCCATGTTTGGGAGGCAGGAGAGTATTGCGGTTAAAAACATGAGCTTTGGAGTGTGACTGACCTGGGTTTCCGCTCTGGCTCCATTTACTAGCTGTGTAACCTGGGGCAAGTTATTTAACCTCTCTAAGTCTCAGTTTCTTTATCTGTAAAATAGAGATAATAATAGTATCTATTTCATAGGGTTGCTGTGAGGATTAAATAAGATAAGGTAGGCTTAGCACAATGCTTGGTACTTAGTATGTGCTCAGTAACTTTTAGCTGTTATGTTTTCTATAAGCTTAAATTTTTAAGTAACACATTCTCATAAAGATCTGTGATAATACATGTAACCAAGGCTTTTCAAGTTACTTAAGCAAATTAAAGGCCTTTCAACTAGGAAAATCTATGGGCATGACTTTTCCTTGTATATATTAAAGAAATTCCTCAACAATGCAACATATTACATTTAGAAAGAACAATTTCAAAATTAAGAAAACATCTGTGTTTAAAGTATACAGATGCTTATTATAGTTAATACACCTTGGACTTCAGAACACTTGATAAATGATTAAAAAAAGCTGTGGAGGTTTGTTTCATAAAATTTAATCTTCTATAAGGTAGGTAAAGAGTATTATTCTCTTTCTTTAAAAAAAGAAAATGAAATGGATATGAGGACAGTAAGGGACTTGAAAAATAATAGTAAAAATGGGGTGCAAATTAAGGATCTATAATTGCCAATCACTGCTACATATTGATATTAAACCTAGAAACACATTTTTCCCCAAATGAAAGCTTCCAGTTAAGTCTTTAAAGATCTCTTACCAGACTCTTAAAAGAAAGTCATTAATCTAATGCTACTCGAATAAGCTATTCCTCAGAGTTATAAATAAAACATGTACTTTATCATTTTCAAGGAAACAGAACACAATGTAATCTGTTTTTGTAAAATATCAATATAAAATTAATTTTATGAACTGAAAAGCAGGTAACTAAAATTTCTTTAAAAATTAAAATGATTTTTAAAGTCTAATTTTAACATAAAAATTAAAGGCTATAAATTAACCACATCTGCAAAATTCAACTTCTTACTACTACTTAAATATGTTTTTGGTATAACAAGTTTCATGAAAGCACCACAAAAAAGTTCTTGGCATGTTTAATTTTTTTAACAATCATTAATTAGAAGTAGATAATAATTTGGGGAGTAATAAGTAAGTGGAATGATAATTATACTTTGTTTTCAACTTTGATTTTGTATAAAAATAGCTCATAAGAGCTGCCTCTATTTTCAATAAAAAATGTAATTTTAACAGAAACCTTTAAAATAACCGAAAAAATGCATACAGCTCTACTTAGAGAAACCTAGTTTTCCTAAGATGTCTCCCATCTGTCCTATCAACTCAACTACCTGGAAAAGAGTTATTAATATGTAAAATTTTCTAGGACAACCAGGTAATACTCTACTGAGTCAGAATCTCTTTGGCTTTCTTAATAGTGTTGATTAAAAAGTTCTTGATACATGAAATAAAGACTCCTTACTGTTCTTATTTTATTATACTCATTAACTATCCACCCAACCTACCTACCTCTACCCTTGAACAAATAGGCATCTTTCATCTATTGCTTTCCAATTTAATATTTATAGATTTATAATAATTTCTTATGGTACACATTTTTAAGATATAGTTTAGGAAAAGAGAAAACATATCACATACCTGTCCATCTAAGTCGAATGCTAAACAGGCTATACCATGTGTATGAACATCCTTTAGAACTGATATGGTCTGCACAGTGTATGAATCCCAAACACAGATATAAGGCTCCTTCCCAACTTGTCCTGTTGCTACTAATACTCGTTCAGGATGCAATGCAAGGCTGCAAAATAAATAAACAAATTGACTTAAAATTGATTATAGAGCTTTTATAGTATTTGATAGATGTAAACTTTATATATACCAATGCAAAAATTAGATGTTATCCATTTTAAATAATTTGGATTTAAAATAACTTCTACAGGGGCATATGGGTGGCTTAGTCATTAAGCATCTACCTCAGGCTTGGGTCATGATCCCAGTGTCCTGAGATCGAGCCCCAAACGGGCTTCCTACTCAGCAGGAAGTCTGTTTCTCCCTCTCCCATTCCCCCTGCATGTGTTCCCTCTCTTGCTGTGTCTCTGTCAAATAAATAAAATCTTTAAAAATAAATAAATAACTTCTACAAAAATTCATGCAAAAAGTTGTTACTTAACTAGTATATGTATGTGATAAGCAGACTGATGATAGACTTCATAATCTCTGTAATATGATACAACGTGTGTAAACTTTGCAAGAAAATAATTCTCTCAAGAGATCAACTGCACCTCAGCAACAAATTAGTAGCAACCTTACCACATGCCATTTTCCCATTTGGTCTTCATCTGTTTTTAAGCCTTTTCTCCAATTTTACTCTAATCTTAGTGTCCAAAAATAGTATTTAGCAGCACCCCTATGATAATACTTGAATTACAAATCCCATTCTTAAATGAAGTAACATTGGTATGTAACATTATATAAGTTTCAGGTATATAATATTATAATTAAGTATCTATATTCATCTCAAAACGATCACCTCCAAAAATCTAGTTACCATTTATCGTCATACATTTGACTTCCTTCACCCATTTTGCCCACCCCTCAACCACCCACCATTGTAGAATCACCATTACCTTTGTGATAACCACCAATCTATTTTCTGTGTATGAGTTCATTTTTGTTTTATTTGTTGTTGTTGTTGTTTTTAGATTCACATATGACGAGATCATATTGTTTTTTACTTTTTCCTTCTGACTTAGTTCACCTAATACCTTCAAGGTCCATCCATGTTGTTGCCATCTGATTTCACTCTTTTTATGGCTAATTTCATCCATTCACCCACTGATGCTGTTGCCATCTGATTTCACTTTTTATGGCTTTTTATGGCTTTTTATGGAATGGTAGTAGTCCATTCTGTGTATATACCACACCTTCTTTATCAATTCATCCACTGACCACATTTAGACTGTTTCATCATGGCTACTGTAAATGATACTGCAATTAACAATAAGCTGCACATATCTTTTTGGTTAATGTTTTCACATTCTTCAGATAAATGCTCAGAAGAGGAATTGCTGGATAGTATGGCGGTTCTATTGTCAACTTTTTAAGAAACAGCCATAGTATTTTACATAGTGGATGCACTAATTTACATTCTCAGGGTTTTATTTAGGAGGGTTCCCATTTCTCCACATTCTCTCCAACATGTGTTTTTTTCTTGTCTTTTTGATGATAGCCAGTCTACTCATGCGAGGTGATATCTCATTGTGGTTTTGATTTGCATTTCCCTAATAATTATGGATGTTGAACATCTTTTCATGTACCTGTTGGCCACTGATTTATCTTCTTTGGAAAAATGTCTATACATATCTTCTTCCCATTTTTTAAAAAAGATTTTATTTATTTATTTGACAGACAGAGATCACAAGTAGGCAGAAAGGCCGGCAGAGAGAGAGAGAAGAGGTAGCAGGCTCCCTGCAAAGCAGACAGCTTGATGTGGGGCTCGATCCCAGCACCCTGGGATCATGACCTGAGCCGAAGGCAGAGGCCTTAACCCACTGAGCCACCCAGGTGCCCCCTTCCCGTTTTTTTAATTAGATTTTTTTTGTTAAGTTGTACGAGTTCTTTATGTTTTTGATGTTAATCCCTTGCCAAATATGTAATTTTGGCAAATACCCATTCAGTAGGTTGCTTTTTCCTTTTGATGATGGTTTCTTTCACCATGCTGAAGCTCTTTAGTTTGATATATTTCAATTTGTTTACTTTTGCTTTGGTTTCCCTTGTCTTTGAAGTCATATCCACAAATAAATGCTAAGATTGATGTCAAGGAGCTTACCACCTGTTTTTCTCTAGGAATTTAATGGTTTCAGGATTTACATTCAAGTTTTTAATCCATTTTCAGTTAATTTTTATGTACAGTATAAGATAGTGGTCAAGTTTCATTCTTTTGTATGTGGTTGTTCAGTTTTCCCAACACCATTCATTTAAAAAGAGAATGTCCTTCCTCCATTTCATGTCTTTGGCTCCTCTGTCGTAAACTAATTGTCCATATATATGTAGGTTTATTCCTGGGCTCTGTTTCATTGATCTATGTGTCTATTTTTATGCCAATACCATACTGTTTTGGCTACTTACTATAACACAAATCTCATTTCAAGAAACAGAAATGTCACTCATAATTCACAGAAAATAATCTGAGTCTTTAAAACCAAGACAAAGACTTAACAGCTGGTAATGGTTTATGTACATTATCAGAAGGCAGGGAGTTCATAGAAATTTCTCCTTCATAAACTTTTCTACAAGTAGATTTAGAATAGGAGATTCAACTTTGGGAAGAAAAAAAAATCACCCCTGGCATCAGAGTGAGGGTGGATTCAAAGTGGGAAAATTTAGGAACATATTAAGACAGAAACAACTGGGAACTCCTGGATGGCTCAGTAGGTTAAGCAGCTGCCTTTGACTCAGGTCATGATCCTAGGGTCCTGGGATCAAGTCCCACACTGCTTGCTTCTGCCTCTGGCTGCCCCTGCTTGCTCAGTCTCTCTTTCTCTCAATCTCTCTCTGACAAATAAATAAAATCTTAAAAAAAAAAAAAAGACAAAATCAACTGATTGGATGTAGTGAGTAAGGGAAAGAGAAGGGTCTAGGATTTCTTGCTTGGGCATCTGGATGGTTTAGATGGTATTCATCAAGTCAGGGAATACTAAATGAGTAACCAGTAGGAAGGAAGATAAGTGGGAATGGAAGGTTGGTTCAACATACAAAAACAAAAACAAAAACAAAGTTTTTTAAAAAAGGCCCAAATACATTAATCTCAGCAGAAGATGCATATGACAAAAATCTAACCTCTTTTGTGATAAAAATACGCAACTGAGGATTAAAATCCTGCATATAAAAGTTTTATTTCTTATGAAAATGAATAATTCATATTTAATATATTATCAAATGTATTATGACCAATTGTGTTTTGAAAAAATCTTATCTACATAACTTTAATTAAAAAAATAAAAATAATAAAAAGAACGTCCTCAATCTGATAATGGGAATCTATGAAAACCCACAAGTGTTATCACATTTAATGGTCAAAGTCCGAAAGTTTCCCCTCTCAGTGTTGGAACAAGATAAGGATGTCAGCTTTTGTCACTTCCATCCAACACAGTACTGGATATTCTAGTTAGGACAATTAGGCAAGAAAAAGAAACAAAAGGGAGAAGTAAATCTATCTCTACTTGCAGATGACATTATCTTGTATATAGAAATCACAAACAATAAATAAATCCCAAGTAAAGCTAATAAATGAGTTCAGCAATGTGGTAGGATACAAAATCAACATAAAATATCAGTTATATTTCTATACACTGGCAATGAACAATCTGAAAATTACATGAAGAAAACAATTTCATTTATATTAGCATCAAAAAAGAAAACTTAGGAATAAACGTAACAAAAAAGTACAAGACTTGTACATAGAAAAATACAAAACACCACTAAATAAAATTTAAAATATCTAAATAAATGGAAAGATATCTCATATTCCAAGCTTGTAATATAGTTAAAATAGCAATACTGACTAAATTGATTTAGAGTTAAAACCAATCCATGCCAAAATACCAGTTGCTTGTCTTGGAGACATTCACAAGCTGACAAAAAAACTGAGAATAACTAAAACAATCTTGAAAAAGAACAAAATTGGAAGATTCACACTTCCAATTTCAAAAATTACTAACTTACTATAAAACTAGAGTAATCAACACAGCATGACACTGGCATCACAGAGATGCAGATCATGAAACAAAACTCAGAGTCAAGAAATAAATCAATACATTGTCAACTGACTTCCATGAAGAGTGATGCCAAGATAATTCAAAGGAAGATGATGGTGCTAGGACATCTGAATATCCACAATGCAAAACAAAAAATCTAGACCCATACTTTAAACTACATACAAAAATTCAAAATTCAAAATGTGAAAGCTAAAATAATAAAGTTCTTAGAAGAAAACATAAATCTTACCAGCCTCAGATAAAATAAGGGTTTCTTAGATAGGACACCAAAAACAGAAGCAACAAAAAAATAAAATAAAATAGGTTTCATCAAAATTAAAAACTGTTTTGAAAAAAGGTTTTTATTTATTTGAGAGAGAGTATGAACAAGAGAGCACAAGTGGGGGGGGGGGTAGCAGAGGGACAGAGAGAAGCCCCACTGAGCAGGGAGTGATGTAGGGCTTGATCCCAGGACTCTAGGACCATGACCCAAGCAGCACGCAAATACTTAACCAAATGAGCCACCAGGTGCCTCCAAAATAAATTTTTATGTTCCAAAGGACAGCTATCAAAAATAAGAAAACAAAACACACAGAATGTGAACACATAATTGCAAAGATTTGATAAGGGACTTATATCTATAATATATAAAGAACTCAACAATAAAACCATAAATAACCCCATTTTTTAAATGGACAAAGGATTTGAATAAACATCTCCCCAAGGAAGACAGACAAAAAGCACATGAAAAGATGCTCAATGTCATTAGCCAGTAGGAAAATGCAAATCTAAATCTCAATGATATACCACTTCCATGATTGAAAAGACAGTATGGATGTGTGTGTAGGTATACACATACACACAATATATATATATATACACACATATATAATATTTGTGCATGTAAAATATATATAATTTATATTATGCCAAGTACTGGCAAGGATATGGAGGAAACATAACTTTCAAATATTGCTGTGGGACTGTAAAATGATACAGCCCCTCCCAGAAATGGTTTGGCAATTCCTCAAAAGCTAAACATAGCGTTATCTTATGATCTAGTAATTCTACTTCTAAATTCCCAAGTAATGGAAACCTATGGTTTGGCTTTTTTTTTTTTTTGTAAGATTTTATTTATTTATTTGACAGAAAGAGACAATAGTGAGAGAAGGAACACAAGCAGGGGGAGTGGAAGAGGGAAAGGCAGGCTTCCCGCGGAGCAAGGAGCCCAGTGTGGGGCTTGATCCCAGGACTCTGGGATCATGACCTGAGCTGAAGGCAGACACTTAATGACTGAGCCACCCAGGCACCCTGGAAACATATGTCTTTACAAAACTTATATACAAATGTTCACAGCAACATTAATCATAATAGCCAGAAAGTGAAAACAACCAAAAAGTTCCTCAATTGAAGAATGGATAAAACGTGGCATATACCTATGCAATGAATTATTATTTGGCAATAAAAAGGAATAAAATCCTGACATATGTTACAACATGAACAAACCTTGAAAGCATATACATTAAAGAAGATGGATATATAAGGGCCACATATTATATGAATCCATTTTGATGAAAAGTAGAGAATAAGAAAATTCATTATGACAGAAAGGAGGATAGGGTAGGTACATGTTTAGATTTATAAGAAACCACCAATTTCTCAAAGTGCTTGTGCCATGTGATATACCCCAAAAGTATGCAATTTCTAGTTGCTCCACATTCTCACTAATACTTGGGGTCAATCTTTTTTATTTGAATTTTCCTGATGAATAATATTGACTAATGTTTCTTATAATCTGATCAAGTCTTCTAGCCATCTTAATTGGGTTGTCTTCATACTTTTGAGTTTTAAAATTAACTTATGTATTCTCAACACAAATCCCTTTGTCCAACGTGTGATTTGCAAATATTTTCTCTCGGGCTGAAGCTTTTCTTTTCCTTCTCATAACAGTTTCTTTCACAGAGCAAACTTTTATTTTTATGAAGTACATTTCATATTTTTTTTATACACCATGCCTTTGCACAACCAAAGGTAATATAGATTTGCTCTTAAGTCTCCTTCTAAAATCTTTGTAGTTTTATGTTTCACATTTAAATCTACCATCCATTTTGGGTCAGTTTTGTATAAGGTGTAATTGCTTATTTTTTCATATGGCTGTCCAAATATTCCAGCACCATTGATTGAAAATACTCTTTGGGGCGCCTGGGTGGCTCAGTGGGTTACACCTCTGCCTTCAGCTCAGGTCATGATCTCAGGGTCCTGGAATCAAGCCCCGCATCGGGATCTCTGCTCAGCAGAGAGCCCACTCACCCCTCCCCCTCTGCCTACTTGTGATCTCTATCAAATCAGTACATAAAAATCTTAAAAAAAAAAACAAAAAAACACTCTTTTCTCAACTGAATTGTTCATGTACCTTTGTCAAATATCAATTGACTATGTTAATTTGTCATAAAATGTACCTTATAATTTTGTTCCACTAATCAATGTATCTATCATGTCACTAATATCATATGGTCAAATTACTGTTGCTTTATAATAATCCTTAAAATTAAGTACTTTGAGTCTTCCACCTTCATTCCTTTTCTAAATTGTTCTGGATATTCCAATTGCTTTATCTTCCCTATAAGTTTAGAATCAGTTTATATATCCTAAATACCCTGTTGGGACTGGGATTAAATAAACTCTATAAATCAATCTATGAAAAACTGACATCTTTACTACATTAAGTCTTCCAGTCCATGAACATTATATATATACTCCATTCTTAAGTTCTCTGTTTTGTTTTTCCAGCTTCATTTTATAGTTTTTAGTATACAAAAACTGCATAGATTTTGTTAAATTTATGCAAGATTGGTTTTTGAGTTCTTATAAATGGTACTGTTTTTTAGTTTCCGTTTCCAGTTGTTAATTGCTAGTGTGCAGAAATACAACCGATTTTTGCATATTGACCTTTTATCTTATGACCTTGGTAAATTCACTTACTACTTTTAGGAGTAGTGTGTGAGTGCTATAAATTATTTGGAAATTTCTATGTAAGCAAATTATCTAGGAATAGTTATTTCTTCCTTTCCTCTAAGTCTTTTATTTGTATTTCTTGCCTTATTGCACTGGCTAGTCTTCCATACAATGTTGAATTAGGAGAGGAAAGAGAAGACATCCTTATCTTTCTCCTGGTCTTATAAGGAAAACATTCAGTCTCTCACCAGTAAGCATAATGTTAGTTGTAGGTTTTTTATAGATGCTTATACAGTTAAGGAAGTAGCCTTCTATTCTTAGTTTGCTATGCATTTTAAAATACATGAACAGATGTTGAGTTTTGTCAAATTATTTTCCTGCATTTGTTGAGAAGATCATGATTTTCCTTCTTTAGTCTCTTAATACAGGGAGTTGACTTGATTAGTTTTCAAATATTGAACTCACCCTATATTCCTGAAATGAACCCCTTGGTCACAAGGTATTATTCTATTGATGGATTTTATTTGATTAGTTTATTGAGAATTTTTACATCTATGTTAACGAGGAATAGTGGTCTGTAATTTCCTCTTCTTCTAATGCCTTTGTCTGGACTTCATATTAAAGTAAAGCCAGTCTCCTAAAATGAGTTGGAAGTATTCTCTCCTCATCTATTGTCAGTAAGAGCTATGTGGAATTGGTATTATTCCCTCTTTAAATGTTTGGCAGAATTATTAGTGAAACCATTTGTACCTGGGGCTTTCTTTTTCGAAATGTTTCAAACTACAAATCCAATTATTTTAATAAATAGAGGGTTATTCATGATACCTATTCTTGGTAAGCTATAATAGCTTGAATCTTTCAAAGGAATAGTGCATGTCATCTAAGTTGTCAAATAGCTCTATGTATAGTTGTTCATAGTATTCCCTTATTATCCTTTTAATGTCTTTAGGTCTGCAGTGATAGCTTGATGAATACTAGTAACTTCCATCTTTTTGTTCTTGGTAGTCTAGCTGAAAATTCACCAATTTAATCACTTTTTTCAAAAAAACCTAGCTTTTTAGGGCTCCTGGGTACCTCAGTTGGTTAGCAGTGGATTCTTGATCTTAGCTCAAGTCTTGACCTCAGGGTCAGGAGTTTAAGACCACCATTGAAAACAAAACAAAACAAAACAAAACCGAAGACAAAAAACTAGTTTGTGGTTTGATTTTTCCCTACTGTTTTATGGTTTTCATTAATTTCTGTTCTTTATTATTTCCTTCTGGTTTTGAGTTTAGTTTGCTCTTGTTTTTCTAGTTCTAAAGGTGGAATCTTAGATTAGTGATCTTCAACCTTTTTCCTTTCCAGTATATGTACTTAACACTATAAATTGCCCTTGAAACAATGCTGCAGTCGATTTTCACACATTTTGATATGTTTTCATTTTTATTCGCTTTAAAATATTCTGATTTCCCTGTTTTCTCTAAGTTAATGATTTATACTTCATTATGTTTAGAGAACATATTTTATATAATTTCAATTCTTTTAAGTTTATTGAGGTTTGTTTTATAGGATATGACCTATACTGTTGGTAAAATTCCAAAGGCATGTGAAAAGAATGTAAATTATGTTATTATTGACTCCTGCTATCTGCTGTGCCATGAGTAATAAAGTTCTTTATCTCTGAACCATGTATTTCATGACTGCACTGACATCCAAGAAACAATAAAAGTCTAACGTATTAGTTTGTGAAAAGGGTGAAAATATATTCCAGACTGTTTCCTACCCTGCTATGACATATTACCACAAGTTGAGCATCTTGACAAACACAAATTTATTAGCTAAAATTCTGCAGGGCAGAAATCCAGTTACAGCTGAGTTCTCTGAGTAAGAGTCTCAACATGCCAAAATCAAGGTGTTAACACAGCTTCATTCCTTACTGGAGTCTCTGAGGATAAATCAGCTTCCAAGTCATTCAGAGAACTGGCTGAATTCAATTCCCAGTGGTGAAAGGACTAAGGCCTTTGTTTTCTTGCTGGCTATCAGCTGAGAACTTCAACTTCCCTAAGGCTGCCTGCATTTTTCATTATACTGACACCTCCATCTTCAAACCAGTGATGGGACAATGAGTCTCTTCTCAAGTTTGGAATCTTTCTGACTTCTGCTACATGTCTTCTGATTCCAGCTGGAGAAAGCTATCTATTTTTTAAGGGTTCACATGATTAAATTAGGCCCAAGTGGGTAATTCAGGACACTCTCTTAAGGTCCATATGTTAATCATTATCTTCAAAGTCATGTTTGACATTTAACAATATATTCCCAAATTCTAGGGATTAGGGAGTGGATATATTTGTGGGGAGAGGCGCTGGGGAGGAGGGGAGGGCACAATTTGTCTACCACACAGATACTGAGTTCACCAGGTAATTCTTTACTTCCATTTTTATATTTTTTAATTCTAAATATGCCATTTTTTTTACAGCTTCTACTTCTTCACTGAGAACTTGGAACATTTCATTTGTTTCCAGAGCATTCCCCTTTACTTCATGCCATATCATTATAACAACTGCTCGGAGTTCTTTGAGAATTCCAACCTTTACATAATCTTGGGGCTGGCAACTGCTATCGTTTGTTAAGAGTTTCCTAATTCTTTGTGTGATAATCTTGGGTTATGTACTGGACGTTTTTAATATTGTGTTATAAATTCTGGGCCCTTTTAAAAACCTCTAAAGAATGTTGATTTTTTGTGTGTGTTTCATCAGGCAAGCAATCCAGTTGGTTTGGGGTACATGTTCCAATTCTCCCTCTGTGATTCCAATGTTAGAATTTTTAAACCCTTTGTAGTAGTACCGCATGTACACACCACAGAGGCTAATCTGAAATCTGGATGATTATAATTTAGTTCTCAAAGCCTTTGGGATGCTGTTTCAAATTAGTTTCAACCACATGCAGTGTAAGAGTGAATGTGGGACATCAACTATAACTCTTTAAGATCCCCTTCTTGAACTCCCTGCTCTCTATAAATGCCCCTACTCTCCATCTCCCAGGGGCTCTTCTTCACTGAACTATGACTGGAAGTCCAGAGTGTGAGCCTCTGTACATTGTCATGCACTTCCTGCAACTGAGTCTGACTCTGGTCAAAAAGCATTTGCTGTTATCATATTCCTGCATTGTAAGAGTTCTTGATATATTCTGGATACAATTCTCTCAAATATACGTTTTGTAAACTTGCTTTCCAGTTTTTGGACTGTCTTTTCATTTTCTTAATGGTACTTTTTAAAGAGCAAAAGATTTTTATTTTTTAAAAAAATTTTATTTTGGATGAACTTTTGATTTATTAAAGAAGTTGCAAAAATAGTACAAACAGTTCTCTTACATCCCTCATCTCACTGTCCTAATATAAACATCTGACCTAACCTTGGTAGGATGACCAGAATGAGGAAATTAACATTAGTACTATACCACCATCTAAACTACTTATTCAAAATTCACGTTTTCTCACTAAGGTTTTTTCCAATTTCAAGATCCTATCTAGGATCCCAGGATGCATTTAGTTGCTATTTCTCGTTAGCAACTTCAGTCTCTGTAACAGTTCCTTTAATTTTCCTTGTCTTTCATGATGGTCACTTTCGAAAAATACTCATCAATTATTTTGTAAACTATCTCCCAGTTTGGACTTGTAACATGTTTTCCCACAATCGGAGTGAAATTATGCATTTTTGGCAAATACACCACAAAATTTTTGTTGTTCTTAGCGCATCATATGAAGGAGTTCATCAATTAAGGAGGTCAATATGTATTATTACTGATGATGTTTACCTCAATTCCTTGGACAAGGAATTGTCCTTCCATTTTTATATTTTCCAATATAAAAATGGTGTTTTCAGGGTTTCTTCACTATAAAGTTACTACGAAGTTTTTCTTTGCAGTCAGTATGTATTTTAGGAGAGATGCTTTGAGCTTATGCTCCTACTCTCCATCCTGTTTCTCCTCAAGCTTTCATTCATTTTAGCATCTATTACCAGACCTTGCCTGAAACAGTTACTACTGTACTATTCGACTTATGTGGTCCCTTTATTTCACTCTTTTCTTCTACATTTATTAATTGGAATTCTACCATAGGAAGAAATAGCTTTTTAATTTTTTTTAAAGATTTTGTTTATCTGAGAAAGAGAACAAGCAAGGGAAGGGGAAGAGTTGAGGAGAAATAGAAGAAAGAGACTCAACACTGAGCACAGAGGCCGACAAGGGGCTTGAACCCAGGACCCCAGGATGATGACCTGAGCCAAAGGCAGACGCCTAACCAACTGAGCAACCCAGGCACCCCTATCTTTTTAAGGTTTTTTTTTTTTTAAAGATTTTATTTATTTATTTGACAGAGAGAGAGACAGAGAGGGAACACAAGCAGGGGGAGCGAAGAGGGAGAAGCAGGCTTCCCGCTGGGCAGGGAGCCCGATGTGGGGCTCGATCCCAAGACTCTGGGATCATGACCTGAGCCAAAGGCAGACGCTCAACGACTGAGCCACCCAGGCACCCCTAAGTTTTTTTTTTTTTTTTAGTATACTTGACACATAATGTTACATTAGTTTCATGTGTACAACGTAGTTTTTCAACTTCTCTATGTTATGCTCACAAGTATAGCTACCATTTGTCACCATACAACACTACTACAGTATCATTAACTATATGTCCAATACTGTATCTTTTATTCCCGTGACTTACTCAGTCCCTAACTGGAAACCTGTATCCCTCCTTCCCCCTCACCTATTTTGTCCATCCCTCTACCACTTTTCCCTCTGCAAACATCAGTTTGTTTTTGTATTTTTAGGTTTGATTCTGCTTTTTGTTTGTTCATTTTCTTTTTAGATTCCACATACAAATGAAGTCATACAGTATTTGTTTTATTTTGCCTCCTAGGTCCATCCAAGTTGTTGCAAATGGCAAGATCCTTTCTTATGGACGTGTGATATTCCATTTTGTGTATGTGAGTGTGTATGTCTGCAAATGTACCACATCTTCTCTATTCATTCATCTATCAATGAACACTTAGGTTGCTTCTCTACTGGCTATTGTAAATAATGCTGCAATAAATATAGGGTTTCATATATCTTTTAGAATTATTGTTTTTGTTTTCTTTGCTAGGAATTAATGGATAATATGGTATTTGTATTTTTAATTTTTTGAGGAACTTCTATATTGTTTCCACAGTGGCTGTACGTTCCCACCAACAGAGTACAAGTGTTCCTTTTTCTCCGCATCCTCACCAATATTTGTCATTTCTTATCTTTTTTATTTTAGCCATAGGAAGAACGATCTTTTCTCTCTTATTTAGTTAATCCATTGTTTTTATCAGCTGAATTCAAAGATATTTTAATTCAAAGGTCAATAATAAACTTTTTCTGTAAAGTGACAGTAAATATTTTGGGCTTTGCATGCCATTCAGTCTCTATTACACCTACTCAACTCTGCTGTTATAATGTCAAATCAGCCACTGACAATATGTAAACTATGCATTCTACTTGGGAGCAGTATCACTTTCATGGGGTTTTGAAAAAACTGGTCCTTGTGTGAAGGTCTTACTATTTTTATGAATAGATACATATAAAGTACATAAACTGATACACAGTTTATCTGTGGTAATAGAATTCTGTGGTGAGTTGGGGCAATTAAGAAAAAGAAAATTCCAAAAAAGGCTTCTTAGAAGAACTATTAAAAAAAAAAAGATTGCAAAAACAGTGGCACACCTAGGTAGCTCTGTTGATTAGGTGTCTGACTCTTGATTTTGCCTCAGGGTGTGATCAAGCCCCAAATCAGGCTCCACACTCAGTGGGGAATTTGCCTGAGATTCTCTCTCCCTCTTCCTCTGCCCCTTCCTGCTCTCTCGTGTGCTCTCTCTCTCTCTAATAAATCAAGCTTTTAAAAAAAGTTGCAGAAATAGTCATGTTTGTTTTCCAATAAAATTTTATTTATAAAAATAGGTGGCGGGCCATAATTGGCCCACAGTCTGGTTTTTGACAATTCCTGTTTTATTCTATGGGTTAAAATTCAAAAAGTATCATTATTTGTTTTATAGCTCAAATTGTTCCATTTGTGACCTTCAGGAGATCCTTCAGGTTGGCTCCCTTATTTTTTCAACAAGCCACTAGCTCTTTTGCATTTGTCTATTTTTTTAAGATTTTATTTATTTGACAGAGAGATCACAAGTAGGCAGAGAGGCAGGCAGAGAGAGGGAGAAACAGACTCCCCAGGGAGCAGAGAGCCCGATGCAGGTCTCTAGCCCAGGACCCTGAGGTCATGACCTGAGCCTAAGGCAGAGGCTTAACCCACTGAGCCACCCAGGCACCCCTGCAATTGTCTACTTAGAGGCACCACAATATATTCAAGGCTCATCTAGAATTTTTCCTGCTCCATCCTATAATTAGCTACTTATCCAGGAAGCCCTAATTCCTTTTATTAGAGAATGGTATTTAGAGAACAAGATTGGAGCAATCAATGTGGTCATTGTTACAGAGTGTTATTCCTTCTAGGCTATAGACAGAACTCGGAAATAATATATATATTATATATATATATCCATATCCATGTATATACATATATCTATATTCTGTATCTATGTGGGTATACATCTAAAAACCATGATTTCATATTGATACCTGTGATTCTAATCCAAAACCACAAGTTTTATTGAGAATTTCTCCCTTTATGTATAACTTCTTCCTCGAAGAGTGAGAAATTAGCTTTCAATAAACTAAAGTCTATTTATTTAAGTGTAATACATCCAAAGTTGTTTCAGAATCACTACCCCTGTGAGAAACAATTTTACTGACTAGATTATACCGTTATCTATAGTTCTTTTTGTCTTTATCCTTACAGTATTCAGTCAAGATACTGTTTTCACAGTTCTTGTAGGTTAATTTGCTCCCTGCAGAGCTCAGTGGTTGAGAGGAAAGAGCTTGCAAAACTGTAAGTAGAGTTTCTCTTTCTCATTTTTTTACTTAGTTATTTTACAGTCTTGGTATTCTCTATTTACATAATGGTAAGGCTATAGCTTTGCATAGAAATTTCATACTTGTGAAATGATTATGCATTGTTTAGGGAAGAAATTTTGGAAAGCTACTTACTATACATCCACCACTATCTTTGGTTACCTGGAAGTTTGAAAAGTTTTAATTTTATTCCAGTTCAATTTATAATTTTCTTTTTCATAAGTCATCCATTTTATGCCCTATTTCCTATACTTTTTTTGTACCAGTTTTATAGTGTTCTCTTTGATGTTTAAGACATATGACCTAATATGAGTTAAATTTTGCATATGGTGAGATATAACTGAGTTCATTCCGCTCCCCGCCCCCGCAAGGATATTAGGTTATTTTTAACATCATTTCTTGAAAAGCCTTTTCAAGATTCATCTAGAAGTCTTTAAGATTCATCTTTTCAAAATTCATCTAAAAGTATCATCAAAAATACTGATATAGGTGAATGAGGAGAATCGCTGGAGCAGGCAAGAAAGGGCAAGATCTCATGCACATGTTGGAGGATTAATATGAGATAGGAGCTGGATCTACTGCTGGAATCTGAAAGTTCTGATGCCTCCAATATTCTTTTTTAAGTGACATGAAGATTTATTCTGGATTATCTACCAGAGTCACAACTCCTATTTCTACCTACTAACACTTCCAGAAGTAGTTAAACCTTAGGCTAATATTTAAAAATGGTGCATCCTTAATTTACCATTTATATACAAACATCCTAGTAATCAAATTCATCAGCATTACTAAGCAACTAACTAAAATTTCCCTTCTTCACAAAGATTTATTGCCTGGAGTATAGCATAAGGAATAAAGACTCTGTAAATGACAGAATGCTCAAAATGTATTTCTATTCATGACTGTAGGCACTTTCATCTCAGACCAAATAATGTAGGAACTGATAGAAGTTTCAGCTGCCTTCTTTGTTACTAGACGCCTATTTGAGATAAAGCCACCCCAATGAGTGAGTCTACTTTCCAGGGCCAGCTGGGCTTAGAGCTGAGCTGGGCACAGGAGGAAAGCAGACGAAAACACATGACTCTACTGTGCAAATGTACTTTGACCCAAGCTGCACAACGGCCAACAAATAGGGTAAACTCATAGCAAGTTCTCCAACTTCATTATCTTCTGGTTAATGTTTCCCTTCTAGTTAATCACAGTCAGGACTGGAACCCAGGCTGTCTGACTCCCAATTTGGTGTTCCTTCTCTGTTAGGATATCCTTGTCATGCCTCTGAAAATGGTTGATGGCAATATATAGTTGCATTGGTGGAAACATTTGAATGCAAGAGCTGTAACTTATTAGGCTGCTATATTACACCCTGGGCATGTGGATTCTGAGTCCAGGATGGTTCCAGTTTTCTTAATGAGAAAGAAAGCATAAGTATTTTTCTAGTTATTCTTGGAGTCAATATTACAGTTAAGCTGCATTCCACATATTAACTAGTATATTGCTCAACAAAAACTGGAACTCAACAACACTTACAGAGATCTCAGAAACAGACCCCCATAAATATAGTCAACTGATATTTGACAAAGGAGGAAAAGCAATACAAAGATCGTCTCCCTCTTCAACAAAGAGTGCTAGAACCAGACAACTACATGCAAAAAGTGAATCTAAACACAGACCTTAGCGTCCTTCACAAAATTTAACTCAAAATGGATAATAGACCTAAAGATAAAACATAAAACTATAAAATTCCTAAAAGATAACACAGAAAAATATCTAGGTATGGTGGTGCCTTTTTAGATACACCACCAAATACAGGATACATGAAAGAAATAACTGATAAACCGACCTCATTAAAAAATTTCTGCTCTGTGAAAGACAACATCAAGAACATTTGAAGACAAGCCATAGTATGGGAGAAAACATTTGCAAAAGACACATCTGATAAAGAACTGTTATCCAAAACATACAAAGCCCTCTTAAATCTCAACAATAAGAAAACAACCCAATTACAAATTAGGCCAAAGACCTTAACAGACCCCCTCATCAAAGAAGATATACAGATGGCAAATAAGCATATGAAAAGATCCTTCACATCATATGACATCAGGGAAATGCAAATCACAACATGATACCACTACATGCCTATTATTAGAGCTACATGCCTATTAGAACATGCCTATTAAAATTCAGAACACTGACAATGCCAAATGCTGATGCTGATGAGCAAAAGAGACTTTCATACATTGCTGGTGGGAATGCAAAATGGTACAGTCATTTTGGAAGAAAGTTTGGTGGTTTCTTACAAAACTAATCATACTGTTACCATACAATCCAGCAATTGTGTTCCTTTATACCCAAAGGAATTAAAAACTTCTATCTAACCAAAACCTGCCCATAGATGTTTACAGGAGCCTTATTCATTATTGCCAAAACTTGGAAGCAACCAAGATGCCCTTCAGTAGGTGAAGGGATAAATGAACTTGGTACATCCAGACAAGGGAATATTATTTAGCACTAAAAGGAAACGAGCTATCAAGCCGAGAAAACACGGTTGGAACCTTAAATGCATATTACTAAGTGAAAGAAGTCCATTTGAAAAGATTACATACTGTATTATTCCAATTATATGACCTTCTGGAAAAGGCAAAACTATAGAAACAGTAGGAACATCAACTGGTTGGAATGGGGGAGCTAGGGAGTATACAGGTAGAGCACAGAGGATTTTTAGGTCAGCAAAAATACTGTATAATGATAGACATATGTCACTGCACATTTGTCCAAACCCAAAAAATGTTCAACACCACGAGTGAACCCTAAGGTAAACTATGGATTTTGAGCGATTATGATGTGTTAACACAGGTTCATCCTTTGTAAAAAGTATACCATTCTGGTGAATGATATTGATAATGGGGAGGCTATTCATGTGTGGGGCCGGAGGTATATGGGAAATGGGTACCTTCCTCTCAGTTTTGGTGTATAAGCCTAAAACTGCTCTTTAAAAAAAAAAAAAAAAAAAGGCTTTAAGGGAGGGGCTCCTGGCTGGGTCAGTCAGTAGAGCATGTGACTCTTGATCTCAGGGTCATGAGTTTAAGCCCCACATTGAGCACAGAGCTTACTTAAAAAAAAAAAAAAAAAAAGACTTAAAAGGAAATCTCTAAAACACAGTAGTATTATTTCCAGATTGCAAGACCACAGGTAAATTTTTTTCTACAGCTTTCAATTTTCTATAATTGTATTTGATAGTATATTATTGCTACTTTAAAAAATATAACAACTACCCTTTGAGGGGGAGGTTCATGAAGCCTCTCACATTCCATATGATGTCAAACTTCAGACTCCTATGTAGTCTCTTTATGGTTGCAAAAATTGCCCTTTCCAAGTGCATGTCATCTGAATCTAACATCCAGGTTACAGGTAACATTCCTTATCATGCCAGTAGAGCCACCTTCTGTAGAGTTTTATGTGTTAAATACATTGTCCAAAGGTTAACTAATAATTAGAAAAGTCACACTGCAACCACGTAATGGATGACTAGTCTGTGGGCTCTGTAGTTAGTTATCACCTATGGCCTTTCATTTTCCATTCCTGGCTGGGAATTATGCCTTGTTCCCTGATCAACCATCTATAAAGACAGGGATTCTGAGGTGGGTAGACTTGGTTATATCATCACCCTGTGGCTAATTTAAATAATACCATGAGCAAAATCAAGTTAAAACTGCGAATTCTTTAGAATAACTGCTTATGGTGACTATAATTACGTTGCATAGACTAAAATGAATAACATAATGAGAGCTTTTACACTAGCAGCAGTAGTGTCTAGTACTATATCTCCTGACCAAGAAAGTCAGTCCTCCCATAGTGATGAAAAGAGATTCCAATGGATTGGGGGCAAAGAATAGATGTGTTCCACCTTGGGAGGTGAAGTAGATACATGATTCACAGGAAGAGTGGCAGGATTTCCTTGACAAGGTGACTGTCCCTCTCAGTTCATCTAACTGATTTGGGGACCGGGCTACGTACACTTCTTTTGCCATCAATTTATTTCTGGGTCTTTCATTTCAATGAAGTGCTCCCTGTTATGCCACATGCCATGCTTCTAGCATCCATGACAAAGACCTCTCGGGACGCCTGGGTGGCTCAGTTGGTTAAGCAGCTGCCTTCGGCTCAAGTCATGATCCCAGCGTCCTGGGATCGAGTCCCACATCGGGCTCCTTGCCCTCCGCAGGGAGCCTGTTTCTCCCTCTGACTCTGCCTTCCACTCTGTCTGCCTGTGCTCGCTCTCGCTCACTCTCTCTCTGACAAATAAATAAATAAAATCTTTAAAATAAAAAAAAAAGAAGTTATTAAAAAAAAAAAAAAAAAAAGACCTCTCACTTTTTTATGCTCCATCAAGAGGCTGACGCCATCCATAACATGGCAATGATACTCCAGAATTCTCACTTCACATCCAATCGGTCTGTTTTATCCCTATATTCTCCAGCTTCTTACTTAAAGTAAAATCAGGTATTCTGCCCTCAATTGTGAATAACAAGGTTGTTTTCAGAGTGAAATCTGAGTTAACAACACCTACAATCATAACCTCATTTGCCAATCCAGCATTATAAGCTGCCCATCTCAGAAGAAAAAAAAAAAAACTAAGAATTTTGTGGTGTTATAAATTAAGCCTGACTACAGACCAAAAAAGCTAGATCCAGGGTGCAAGGTCCATCTTTGGTCCCATGCTTATTCCCTCATGCTAGCAATCAACCAACACCAAGGAATTAGTCCCCCCCCCCCCCCCGCCCAATGCTTTCTACTTTAGATACACAAGCCAGTATAAGATGGGCACTGTATTTCACATGACCATTTAGAATCCAATCCTCCTTTAAATAACATTGGCCAACAGAATGTAATACTTCAGGTAGGAAATCCAGGTACTATTAAGGCCTTTGTACTAGTTCTTGGTGTCTTTGGCCAATATGGTGATGCCATGTGCCTCTTAGAATAGATACTACTGTAGCCTAAGCAGTGTGTTTATGCTGATTAGATGTAACTCCTTGCCAGTGCTATGCTCTCTGAATTTTGATCCATATTGAGACAGAAATTCTCCAGCAAGGAGAATTTGCTGGCCTTTAGGACTGAAGTCTGTCTGCCTGCTGTTAGTGGTGCTTTATGCTTGGGTAGTGGCAATATGTAGTCTGAAGCCCTACGAAACACATCATTCTCTGACTGGACATGAACCTAGCATGCTATTTGAACTGTCTATGCAAGTACATCAATTTAGAATTTCATAGGGTGGAGAGGATCTGTCCTTTTGATATACTTGTGTTTCTTATCAAATACTAACATATTTGGTCTATCTCTGAGTGCTGGCTTCAAAATGGAATTTATTAATGGACAATCGGGATCTCCATGGTCCAAATTACTCAGACAAACCCACTGCAACCATTTGAGTCTGTTGAAATCATCACCCAGAGCACAGAGTTACACCTCACTTGATACCATCCGTGCACATTAATTTTGCACGTTAAGTGAACTGTCCAGGTGCCCAGTGAGTGAGCACTTTCCTGGACTGATGATGCATGATATCTATTAGTGTTTTAAGTCCCTGATGATACTGAGCAAATTCATCAACAGAAAACCATACTGAGGACATGTTGAGGATTGCTTTTTTTTTTTGGTAATATATCTTCAAACATGGAGATTTATGCTATCTAGCATGGGGGGACCTTAGGCAAGAGGTCTGAAGTTTTTAAAGGGATTTCAATACTTAGCAAATTATCCACATCATTATATAATGCATAATAGTAAGTGAATAAATTTGACCAGGCTCTGAATTTTTTTCAGGTTGACTTCCTAGCCCACCAGCTAAACATGGATTACTACCATATTTACAGCAGTGGTTTTCAATCCTGGCTGCCTTAGAACCATCTAGGAAGCTTAAAATTTTAAAACAGAAGCAAACAACAACAAAGAAACTATACTCAAGACCTACCCTAAACAAATTAAATCAGAACTTTCAGGGATGAGATTCAGCCATTGGTGGTTTTATTATGTTTGCTTTGTTTTTATCTGCTAAATGATTCTAATATATAGCCACAGTTGATAATCAGGAATCTAGAGCAGTGGTTTTCAAACATTAGACTATATCAGTATTACCTGAAAGTGAATAAAATGGATTGCTGGGTCTTACCTGTCTCTACAGTTCCTGATTAGTTCTGGGGGGAAGCCTAAGAATTAGTAGTTCTAATAGTTTCTAGATGATACTATGCTGCTAGTTCAGACCACACTTTGAAAAAAAATCACTGATCTAGAGCATGTTTTTCAAATTATGTTTACAAATTATCTGAGAATATTAAAATATAGTCTAATTCAGTAGGTCTGCAGTGGAGTTTGAGATCTGCATTTCTTTCTTTTTTTAAAGATTTGAGAGAGAGCACGCACTCGTGCACGCGCGCACTCATGTGCTCGGTGTGCAGGAGAGAGCGGCCAGAAAGGAAGTGGAGAGAAGCAGACTCCCTGCTAAGCATGGAGCCTCAACACAGGACTCAATTCCATGACTCCGAGATTATAACCTGAGCCAAAATCAAGAGTTGGACACTTAACTGACTGAGCCACTCAGGCACCTTGAGATCTGCATTTCTAAAAAGAGCTCCCAGGTGATACCGAACCTCCTCTGAGGCCCATATCTTTGAGTAGCAGGGAGGTAGGGCTAACAGTCATGTGCCTTCTAGCACTCAAATTAGAAGCTGCTGGAAAGGGGCGCCTGGGTGGCTCAGTGGGTTAAGCATCTGCCTTTGGCTCAGGTCATGATCTCAGGGTCCTGGGATCAAGTCCCGCAGGGAGCCTGCTTCTCTCTCTCTCTCTGCCTGCCTGTCTACTTATGATCTCTATCTGTTAAATAAATAAATAAAATCTTTAAAAAAAAGAAAAATAAAGTAAAAACAAAAACAAACAAACAAAAAAAAGCTGCTGCTGGAAAAATCCTGAAGAAGGCCAGTTTTGTATACTAATAATGAAGTGACTCATTTTGACTTCCTGCTCATCCCTGTTCCAGCAATCATCTGGATATACACAGTCTCCTGGAAAATCTTGTGATTAGAATGTAATTATTGTAAAATAGCTAACATCTCCACTAAGGTGCTGCATTCTTCACATCTTACTTGTTATACCTAATCACTTCCTTCTCTTGAAATACTCCCTTCATTTGACTTCCATGACCCCACACCCTCTTGGTTTTTCTCCTGCCTCTCTGGTCACATTTTTTTAATCAGTTCTTTTTCCAAGTTATACATTTAAATGTTGGAGTGCCACATGAATCCATTTTTTTTTTTAGATCTTTTCTCCATCTATACTTAATCCCTCAGTGACTTCATGGGTTTGTTAAATATTATCTACATACTAATAACACCTAAATTTATAGCAGCCTAGACTGCTCCCCTGAATCACAGACACATATGTTCAACTACATTTGATGATTAGTATCTCATATTTAACACTTCTAAAACAGAATTCATGGTCTTTTCTCCCAAAACATAAAATTTTCCCACAGTCTTTCCCAGTTCAGTAATTAGCAATTCCATGCTTTCAGTTGTTTCAGCCAAAAACGTGATTATCACTGACCTATCACAAGTTATATCTGATCCATAAGCAAATCATGTTATCTCTATCTTCGAAATATAGCTGACCTTTTCTTACTACCTGCACTGTTAGCATTCTGGCACAAGTCACCCATATCTCTTCACTAGATTATTCCAGCAGTCTTTTCCCATCTTGCCCCTCTCCCTGTCTGTTCTGAACCTTGGAGCCAGAGTGACCTTGATAAACCATTAAGTCAAATTATGTCATTAACTTGATTAAAGTATTCCAGTAACTTCCAATCTCAAATGAGAAGACTAAAATAAAATCCTCACAGCCCAGGAAGTCCTATGCAATCTGCCCCACAACCACTGCTTCAGCAGACCTCATTTCTTACTAATATCACTCAAATTCACTGCACTCCAACCACACTCACTTTCTGACTTTGCCTCACTCCTGAGCATTCCACTTCAGGGCTTTTGCACATGATAGTTCCTTTGTTTGAAATGTCCTTCCTTTAAAATACCCACACAGCAACACATTCCCTTATCTCCAAGTCTCTACTCAAGTGCTATACTTTACAGTGAGGCCTTCTTGACTATCCTATCTAAACTCTTTCCAATAGTTTCTAGTCTCTACCTCACTTTCCTTTTTTTTTTTTTTTTTTTTTTTTTTTAGCCCTTATACACAATACGTACAGTTGGCCCTTGATCCACTTATATGGAGATTTTTTTTTCAGTCAGTATATTATAAGACTTTAAGTGTATTTTCTTTTCCTTAGGATTTTTTTTAAATATACTTTTTAAAGATTTTTATCTATTTATCTGAGAGAGAGACAGAAGTAGGGGCCCAATCCCAGGACCCTGAGATCATGACCTGAGCCAAAGGCAGACACTTAATTGACTGAGCCACCCAGGCCCCCTTCCTTAGGATTTTAAAAACCTTTTCTCTTACCTTACTTTATTGTAATTATATAGTATAAAGTACATACAACATACAAAATATATATTAATCAACTGTTTATGGTATTGCTAAGGCTTCTGTTCAATAGCAGGCTATTAGTTAATTTTTGAGAAAGTCAAGTTATATGCAGGTTTTCAACTGCATGGGGGAGTCAGTGCCCCTAAGTCCTGCACTATTCAAACACATTATAATTATATATAAATACCATCTAATATATATACTATATCCTATACATATGTATATAACATATGTATATAGTACATATGA
This sequence comes from Mustela nigripes, assembly GCF_022355385.1. Classification (NCBI taxonomy): domain Eukaryota; kingdom Metazoa; phylum Chordata; class Mammalia; order Carnivora; family Mustelidae; genus Mustela; species Mustela nigripes. The sequence continues at coordinate 118,262,637 of NC_081569.1, read as the reverse complement.
AGTATGTACTATATACACACATTGTATATAATATATATATACCAGATAATATATTTCTTGTTTATTCTATATCTTTCCCCAGTAGATATAAATTCCAAGAGGGTAAAGAATTTCATCTATTTGGCTCACTGCTGTATCTCTAATGCTAAGATTAGTCCCTGGTAAATAATAGGTACTCAATAAATACTTACTGAAAGAATATGAAATACCCATTTCTATGCTAATGTCTCCCAAATGCCACCAAAGAAATGTCTGAAGAAAGTCAGAGTAACCAACTGTGGCAAGTAAATAAAAAAAGATGAGAACAGAGAGTTGATCAATGGATGTGGCAATGTGGAGATCACTGGTGACCTTGATAAGAGCTGCTATGGTAAAACAGAAAGACTGAAGGGACAGAAACAGAAAGGACTGAATGGGAGAAAAAGAACTGAAGCAGCATCTGGGCAGCCCAGTCAGTTGATCACTGCCTCACGGTTTCAGCTCAGGTTGTGATCTTGGCATCATCGTGAGACTGAACCCCGCATTGGGCTCTGCATTCAGCATGGAGTCTGCTTGAGATTCTCTCTCCCTCTCCCTCCATCCCTCCCGCTCACACTCTCTATAAAATGGATAAATCCTAAAAAACAAAACAAAACAAAACTGAAGATAGTGAGTACAAATAATTCTTCCAAATATTCTCTTTTTTAAAAATTTTATTTATTCATTTGACAGACAGAGATCACAAGTAGGCAGAGAGGCAAGCAGAGAAAGAGGAAGGGAAGCAGGCTCCCCACTGAGCAGAGAGCCCGATGTGGGGCTTGATCCCAGGACGCTGGGATCGTGACCTGAGCTGAAGGCAGAGGCCCTAACCCACTGAGCCACCCAGGCGCCCCCAAATATTCTCTCTTAACATGAGACCACTGCATACAATGCTATACCTTCCCAGGATGCTATACCTTCATTCATTCTTTTGATGACATGTCCTCCAGTTTTCCTTAAAAACCCAGTTAAAGTACTATATTCACTAAGAAACATCGTTGTGAACTGTTATGTCCCCATGTATATACCAGATTACAGGTATACCAGCGCTATCCCTAGTACACATAGTATCCTAAGTAATTCTTCACTTGACTGATTGTATCTTTATACTTATAATATTTTCAGGCAGGACCCTTACACGAAGGTAATGCTCAATAAATATAGGTATCTCCCATTTTTTTTTTTTTGAAAATTCATCACGCCACCCTGCTTTACTAAAGACCTACTTTAGAACCTGTTTTCACTAAATGACAGGAACCTGAAAAGGAATTTAGCTTTCACCAAAAAAAGGTAAAAAGCAGAAATAGCATTTCTTTTACTGCAAGCTGTCACAGAGCATATACCCCAAGCAGGGAGAGCGGCCCCCCAAAGCTCCTTGCTTGGAACTACATTCAGCCTCTCAGCATCAAGCCGTCATAGTTTTGAAGTGTGTCTGTGACCATGTGCGCTTTAGATTTCAATTTAATTTGTGCATCCATTAACAATATGTATCCTAAGGTATCAGAAAAGCTAAGAGAAGTTATTTTTTGGGTGTAAGAATGTACAAAAAAATTTCTATATGATTAATGGTAATTGCTTCTTTGCTTTACACCATTTTGGCTTTAAAAAGTTTCGGGGCGCCTGGGTGGCTCAGTGGGTTAAGCCTCTGCCTTCGGCTCAGGTCATGGTCCCAGGGTCCTGGGATCGAGCCCCACATTGGGCTCTCTGCTGAGCAGGGATCCTGCTTCCCCCCCTTCTCTCTGCTTGCCTCTCCGCCTACTTGTGATCTCTCTCTGTTAAATAAATTTAAAAAAAAATTTTTTTTTTTTAAAGTTTCATGAGGACATGCTACTCTCAACGTCTGTTCCTCTCAACGAGGAAACCTGTATTTCCTTCAGGTGTGAAAAGGCCTTGAACAGTAAGTTCTTAATGGTTCTAAGAACTTATTAGTCTACGTTTTCCTTCATTTATATCTAAAATATATTTCATTAGTTCCCTTCATATTCAAGGAGACATTATAAAACAATAGTAGTTATTATAATAGAAATCTAAAAACCTGACATTTCCCTTAATAAAGATACATTTAGGGGTGCCTGGGTGACTCAATGGGTTAAGTCTCTGCCTTCACCTCGGGTCCTGATCTCAGGATCCTGAGATTGAGCCCGCATTGGGCTTTCTGCTCCATGGGGAGCCTGCCTCCCCCTCGTTCTCTGCCTGCTTCTCTGCCTACTTGTGATCTCTCACTCTCTGTCAAATAAATAAAATAAAATCTTTTTTTAAAAAAAAGATACATTTAATTTACACTTATGACAACTTGAACTGTTATTCCAGATAATTCCTACCTCTCCCTGAAAACATCTTCTAATTTTATCCCGTAAACTATGCAGTATTTATAAAACAAATAATAAATATTTTGATATCCAAACACATAAGATGAAATCTTACAGAATACAATCATTATATAGTCTGTGAAAGTTAAGCTTACCAAATTCTAGTAACTTAAACATAGGGACATTTTACTAAATCTGTATATATGCTAATATTTTTGGAAGTACTGCTTCTAGATATTACACAGTGCTTAAGAAAATTATGATATTGGGTTTCAAGGGAGGTTTACATCCATTCCTCAAACTGCTTATGTAAAGAATTCTACACAAGCATGTTTTGGGATACAGATTGACAGTGAGCTTCCCAAACAGAATCATCTAGAGCAATTAAAAATATATATATTTCTGGACTTCAATCCTAGAGGATTCCGACTTAGTGCACCTGAGGAAAAGTCTAAAAAATTGGCAAGAAGCTCTTTAAATGATTCTGATGATCGGCTAGTTATGGGAAATACTGGCCATATAACTGAAAACACAAGTAGACAACAAGTAGATATGCAGTAATTCCTTCCAGACCTTAAAAAGTTGCACCTTGAACCCATACAAACACAAAAAATATTGACCAACCATAAGATCAACATTCTGAATTGCTTTTCCAACTATAATTTGACTCATATAATTCAATTCCTATACCATAAATAGAGCTGTTAAAAACCACTTTTACTAGATTGCAATGAAGTTTGATCAGTTTTGTTTTTTTTTTCTTTCCCCCCCCCCCCCCGCCCCCCCACCTGCCCCACTGAATCCATCAGAGTCCCCAGCTCAGCCATGGCTGGGGAGGAAAAGCCACAAGGCCAGGCTTCTCCTCACTCACCAGGTTCTCTCCAGTCAGTTGATCAGTTTTCTTTCTTAAGAACACTACCTACCACAATTGAAGAAAAAAGCTACTATAATTCCATTTTGTCTAAGAAAAAAAGTCCCAACCAGAAGCAATGATTATCATCATTCTAACCTGCAACCATCTAATATGGTATGCTTCCCAAAGTGTCTCAGAGGCATTATATAATTTAGGCTCATCACTAACTTGTGAGATACTTTTATCATGTTTAGAAAAAAAAGGTGGAGTGGGCACCTGGATGGCTCAGTTGTTTAGGATAAGCATGTGACTCTTGATTTCAGGGTCCTGGGATGGAGCGCCCCTCGGGTTCTGTGTTCAGCAGGGAGTCTGTTTGTCCCTATGACTCTGTGCCCCCCCCACATGTGTGCTCTCTCTCAAATAAATAAAATCTTAAAACAACAACTCTATACCTAGAAAATACAGAAACAATGGGCACAGGCACAATACGGAGGTTCACTTGCATAAGAAAACCAGAGTCAGGTACCAAAATGTACCAAGCTAACTATAGCTTGACCACCATCAGTGGTCCTCACTAGTGATAAATGATTTGAAAATGGCCAATAATATACACCACTTCAAGAATGAACTTGACAAAAAAGTGTTGGGACATACTAGAAAAGTAAATTTTAGGGGTGCCTGGGTGGCTTAGCTGGTCAAGTGTCTGACTCTTGATCTCAGCTCAGGTCCTGATCTCAGGGTTTTGAGTTCAAACCCACCACTGGCCTCCACATTGGGCATGGAACCTACTTTAAAAAAAAAAAAATTTTTTTTTAAGTTAATGCACCCTTTGGGAAGACAACTGAGAAAAGTTTCAAAATACCGACCAAGCTATAGATGTGCATCTTGTACTAAACCAGTAGTCTAGACTTTCATAATTTATTTTATAATTTAAACCTGTAATAAACACTTAAAAGCTGGAGAATTTTATCAGTAACTTGAGACACTCACACACAAAAAAAAAGAAAGAAAGAAAAATTGACCCTAAAATTCCTCTATTCTTTCTGACTGTAGGATGAATTCTTACATGATTCTGTAGTACTGAAATAAATAAAACTAAAGGATAAATTACTAGAGAAGTATGTATAGATAGATAGCAAAAGTAAGACAACCACAAGCAACACAAAATGGTAAGACAAGTCAGGTGGCACCACTATTGGCCATACGAGATGCAGTAAGATGATAGAAGAACTGGTAAGCAAATGACAGTCTTTACATTCAATATAGCACTTACATTTTCAAAACCTTAGGCCAACAATCTTTTCATTCTGGAATAATCTTAGCCCCAGACTGTCATATTTGACCAATAAATTCTATGTAAGTTTCAACAAAATATGGAAACAAAACATGATAAAAATAGGATTGACTTTTTATTACTAAAGCTAACATTACAGTAACATTATTTTCCAGCATGTATCACATTTATAAGTATTATCTTTTTTGTTGTGACATAATTGAAAAGTTACTGGAGTAGTTTCTATACTTACATCTCAAACACTAAATTGACAAAAATTGAAATGTTTAAAAATTTGATCAATTTCACAAAGAATGATCTGTATCATTATTGTCTGAAATAAAATTTCCAGAGCTCTTTCACTGATTTTTAAGTTACAATCTCAGCACTGTATCTAATACATGCCACTAATTTCAAGATGCTACATGATACAGATTTCACTACCCCAATGCAATGTTTTGAGAAATCTTTTTGTTATAGATTACTTTAAGGATGAACTTTTGCATAAAATCATAACCATGTATCCAATTATGGCAAAAATTAGAGTAGTTTGTCATTTTGAGATATATGTTTGGGCTGTGCAACTCTATATACCAAAAAAAGACAAAAGCATTACCTTCCTTCCTGTTTACTAAAACACAATAACATATAGCTTTAATTGCTGCTGGAAGAATAAACAAAACATAATTTATCCCATCAAATACATCATATTTGATACAGAAAACATCAGGACTACACTGCTCTCCACTACCAAGGAATAAAAAACAATAGAAGTGCACCAGGAGAACACTTCGAAATTGTTCACACATACCCCGGCCTACTGAATTCAACCTAACAGCTAGTATCTGGAAGAGGGCTTCAGTCACAGCAGCTTCAACTAAGTAAAACTACTCTCCCCTGTTTTAGTGAGGGAGACCTAACACAAGGAAAAGGAGAGAGAAACTGTAAATGACTAGGGAAAAAGACAAAGAATTGGGGTAAATTCAACTCTTGGAGTGAATGAATAAAAACCAACCAACAAAAACACCATAATCTCGGGTTTTGCTCTCCTTATCTTTACTCATTTTGCTCTACCTTTAGGTTTCCTTCTCCCTTTTAAAAGACCAGAGTTCCATAGAGACCCCACAAACTAGAACTACTATGTTATTTACAAAATGTAAATACCAGAGCATCTTGCCTACAAGATATCAAACGAAGATATTGGACTTGAAATGCCCAATTTAAATCCTGTGGAACATAAATGAAGACTGAGCAACCAAGTCAAATCATGGTATCTCTGTTAAAAACCCAGAAGCAGCACACAAACATGTTCTCAAAATGTTTTTAAATATATTCTCCTTCTGTCAAGGACAAAAATGTTGTGCTTGAAACATAATCAATCAATGGCCTAGAATCATTTCTGCAGCTTTTCACTTTATTTGTCAAAAAAGTTCCGCTGAGACACTGATTGGAAATTAAATTTCAAATATACCGCTCACTAAAATGTAAACAAGCACTCACACCAATTTTAAGGTAATGCCCAAAGAATAATTAAAATGGGGGGGGGGGTTAAATAAAAAGCACAAAACTGAACTTATTAGGAGTACTTTAGGGAAAACAACAAAAACTAAAGAATTAGAAATCAGTGCTCATCACTTTTAGCTGCTCCTTCAGATTAAACCCTCCACACCAAAGTGCCCTCAGGCGTGCAAATTCTTAATTTCCAATGAATCACCTGAAGGCTGCAGGGGTTTCTTTTCTGTCTGCTGATAACAGTAGGCAGTGAAATCTGAACTCATTATTATGGCCACGAGGTGAGTGCCCTCCAGGCTGCCACCTGCGCGCGCTTCCCAAGACCTAGTATTTTAGAGCTTGCAGTATTTTTGTCAGTTTCCTATTAGGCAAAGGATCTCCACCTTGGTGCTTTAAGAACTCGTTTAATAAGAAATCTCTGGCGGGATTTAAAGGAATAAACTGCTACCAAAATAACCTTTTTTTGCAGTTTTCACAAATCTGGAGGAGGAAGGGGGCACAAAGCCATAAAACCGAACGCCCAGGTGTCACCGCACCGACCCGACGGAGAGACTCTAGAACACGGAGACTCTAGAACACGGGGAAAGGCGTTTGTCGGGTGTCACCAGGGTGGATCCGGGACAAGACACTGGCGGGTTTCTGTCTGGGGCGATGCTCCCTGCAGGAGCGGGTCAGGGCAGGCACCCAGAAGGACGCGCAAGGGCCAACTCCGCGAGCGGTTCGCGGGGCTGACGGCCGCCCCCGCCCCCCCCTCCCCGTACCTGATGATGTCGTCGCTGTGGCCCCGGTAGAACTTCTGTCGATGCTCCCGCGGGCTGTACACCACGCCGACGCCCGCCACGAAGTACACGATCTCCTTGGCCGCCGTGTAGTAGAGGTTGTTGCGGCACTGGTGGCCCCGGTAGCCGTACACCCACTCGAGCCGCAGGTGGCAGTTCGGGGCGCTCCGAGCCGCCATGTCGGGGCGCCCACCCCGCCGCTCCAGCTCAGGCCCGCGGCGGCGACAGGCGGCCGCGGCCCCGCGAAGACAGCCCTCCCGCTGGCGGCCGGGACTTCCCGCCTGCCGCGTCCTCTAAGCCGCGCCGGGCAGGTGCATGTCGCCTCTTCTGGCCGCCGCCGCCGCCTCAGCCCACGGGCGGGAGGAGAACCCGAGCCTCGCGGAACATGCTGAGGGCCGCGGACGCCGCCGGCCGTCAAGTGAGATGCCGCACGCCCTGCGTCCGCCTCGGCTCGTCTCCGCGGCCCGCAGCGCCCAGGCTTCGAGCCGAGCCGAGCGAGGTCCCGCCCCCCGCCTCCACTCGTAAGCCACCGCCGGCGCAACCGGCTCCCCGCCCCGGTCACCTGCGGCGTTCGCGTCCGGCCGCCGCCTCGTCCCAGTCCCTCAGCCCCGCGCGCTCGCGCCGCGCATCCCCGGACCGAAAAAAGCGGCGGCGCGGTCTCGCGTGGCCCCGCCCCCAGCCGCCGTCGCCGCCCACGCCGCCCGCGCCCGCTTCGCCCCGCCCTTCTCAGCTGGAGACAGTGAGGGCATGCGGAGCTGCAGGCGACCGCTGCTGGCCGGCTCTCCTCCAGCGACGGAGCCCTTACCCACCCGCACCCTCCATCCCCGACCCCGGCCTTGGCGCTGAGTCCCCTCGCCGCTCACAGCGCTGAGCCCTCACTGAGACCCCCCAGACCGCTGGCGAACCGTGGGCGACCCCCAGCTTCCTGCTGCTTGGAAACGGTGAAGCGCCTGTCTGTCTGGAAAGGCCTCTCTCCCGACCAGGACTACATTTGCGCCTGGGAGAATAAACACTAGGATGCCAATCTCATTTTTTCCGTGATACTTCGTGTATGTGTGTGTGTGTGTGTGTGTTTCTTGGTGCTTCATACTGCTCACTATACCAGCCATTGGGGTAAAACCTAACTTTCTAAGTTTAGGTTTTCTTATTTGTGCAGGTGACCTTAAAACGGACAGGAGGATATAGCTCATAAAACGACACCCTAGGTCTGATTTCTTAATAGCTATGGCACCTGAATTTATTTTTAATTACTATTCCAAATACCAATAAACTGTTGATATGTCTTACATTGTAGCATTGGTGAAGTAAGATGGCTTGAGTATTGTGATCCTGGAGAATGTCCCCGAAACAAAATTACTGGGAGAAGTGAATTCCTCACCATGCCAGTTCAGCTCCTTTTCAGTTTTCTAAGTGCCCCCCCTTCTCACAGGATTATGTAAAGATTTACCAATACCTATAAAAATAAATAAAATCCAAATTTTTATTTTTTATATAGGCTGCATGCCCAGCGTGGAGCCCAATGTGGGGTTTCAAGACCTGACTAAGAAATGCTCAGCCAACTGAGCCACCTGAAATCCATATTTTTATTAAAGGTTTTAAGTGCATGATGATAGCCACAAGTTTTACAACGAATACTAACTCATGTCTAAAAAATCGGTTTTGGTTTCCCTGGAAAATACCAAAACTTGGAAATCTGACAAAAACTAGAATAAACTTGTATCCTCTTAAGAAATGTGTCTTGCACAAAAGTGTTGTTTCCTATAGGGTATCTACACCTTGGAATGGATATTACCCAGTCTCTACATCCTCAAAGATGTAAATTACCTACTTGAGTGGAGGGGATGTTTTTCTACCTTTTGATTGTGACTTCTAGTCTATAGGAATGGAAGGGCCATCTCAGAGCAAGGAATTTACATATCATGAAGAGTAAACTCCGAAGGTGCAAGTAGATTTGGTGAACTCCACCAGTAAGTCTGGAAGTAAAAATCAAATCCACTGTACTTTCCAGTATGTGATCATCTAAACAGGGTAGTGAGGAACTATGATGCAGGAAAAACTTAGTGTAAGAAAAAAACAAAAACAAAAAAACTTAGTGTAAGGACTTCGTGTAGTTTCTAAGCTTTCAGATGTTCTCAAGCTTATTATTTTTGCTATTCCCAGAGTGATTAAAACGTTTGTAATAAAAATGATCCTTGTCCTAATTTCCAGGAGCAGCCAAGAATTAGAAGCGGGTAGTGAGCAAGACTGGGGGAAACGTGCCCCACTCCGCAGCTTATCTTTGACTTCGGATAGTAACAATCTCAGGAAAAAAGAGGAATTCGGACTGAGCACTTGCTGAAGAGAAAAGAGAACCCAGGCCTGAGAAGGGCTCTGAGGCCATAAAAAGGTTCTCTGGACAAAGGCACATATAATTTCTCTTTGACATCTATATTTGTTTTTTTGTCTTTTTCTTAAGAATATGTTTGCTAGCTCACCCTAGTGAGTTCCCTGAAAACTCCTGGTAAGAAAAAGAAACACTTAATGATCATTTAAATTTAAGCAGCGAACTTAGAAACGATGAAATATTTTGTTGCCATGTATTTGTGGTACATTAATTGCTAGTTACATGTAATTTTTATGAGACGTGGGATGGTGAAAAATAATACGCTTTTCTGGTTCAGATTTTTCAGTACAATGTCTTATGAATCCCATGATATATATTTAAATACTCATATTAATAACAGATTTAAACAATTTATTTTTCCATTAGCATGTTTTCCATTACAATTTTTAATGACCCAAGGGCGGAGTGTGAAGCAAAAACATGCTTAATTAAAGCATCCTCAACTGACAACTAAAGACCAAAAGAGACAGCTGAGACACAAAGGTGACTAAAAAATGAAGTATTCATGAATGCTACCAGAGAAAAAAACAAGCCTGATTAGTTCTTGGCCTACAATTTTATATAATCTGCTATTACTAACATTACATCAGAAAGTTTAATCAAGCTTTTCTCACTAGATGAGATTCTACCACCAGTAACCTTTGAAAATAGTGCAAATAAGGATACAGGATAAAGAACCCCCAAATTCTATATATCAGGAGTTAGACATTTGTTGAGATGCTCTAAGTAAAATCTCCAATACCCTTTGGCCATCTATACCATGAAACTCAAGTTCCTAGTATAGAGTTTTATATTCCAGACATTTGAAATATTTCTAAGATTCAAGTAAATAACTTTATTTCCTGACCACGGATTTTTGCATTAATTCTAGCTAGCTAATTCAGTCAACTTATAATTATACTGATATTTTAATAAACTGTCCATAAATATATTGTTGCAACTATACCTTTAAATTAACCTGTTCTATGCACAGAGCCTAACACAGTGCCTGGCACTACAGAAGATGTTCCATATACACTTGTCAGCCACTAAATATAGAAGAGAATACTTGTGTAGTCACAATAGGATTCCTTTTAGTTTTATCTTTTTTTTTTTTTTTTAAGAGAAAGAGTATGAGGGAGGGGGCAGAGGGGTGAGGAACAGAGTGAAAGGAAGAGAGAACTTAAGCAGGCTCCACACTCAGCACAGAGCCCCATCCTGGGCTCTATCCCACAATCCTGAGATCACCACCTGTGCAGAAGTCAAGAATCGGTTGCTCAAGTGACTGAGGCACTTGGTCGCCCCCTCTTAGTTTTTTCTTGAATAGTTGAAACTTTCGAAAAATTGAACATTTTTCTCATCCCCCATACTGTATTAGTCAGGACTTCTTTGGTTGTATGTGATAGAAACCCACTCAAAATGGCTTAAGGTAAAAAGGGAATTTTAATGCCACATACAATTGAAACCCAGAACTGGCATCGTAGGACTCCAGTAAGGTTTTCAGAACCAGATCATCAGTTCTCTTTTCCTTTGGGTTGACTCCAATGGCAGACAAGAAAACTAGCTGCCATCATCTCCAATTCTACATCATAGTCTCTTAGCAAATGACTATGGAAAGAGTGTTTTGTTTTGTTTTGTTTTGTTTTCCTCAGCAGTTCCATTGGAAACTCCTAGACTTCAGTCTCATTGGCTCTGATTGGTTGAGTTCAGATATGAACCCACTCTTGGGTCCATAGAATAGTGCCTGGTGACTAAAACCCAGGAAGGGAGAGTTAGAGAAGGGTGATGCTGTCAAGGAAAACTTAAGTGGTGTGACCAGAATAAGAAGGGATGGAAGCCAGCAGTGGTTACTCAGTGACTTTGATGCTGTCGTACTACTCAACCTCCTTTTATACGACTAAATACACATGCAATCTAAGCTTTTGAAAAGTAATACGTGTTTGCTAAATAAATGCAGTGTTTTTTTTTTAATTTTTTTTAGTTAATTTATTTCTCTTTTTTTAAATTTTTTATTTTTTATAAACATATATTTTTATCCCCAGGGGTACAGGTCTGTGAATCACCAGGTTTACACACTTCACAGCACTCACCAAAACACATACCCTCCCCAATGTCCATAATCCCA